>NC_049214.1:142500-412500 GCF_013347855.1 Anguilla anguilla | reverse complement strand
CTTGGGAGGAACATTTCCTTTTTCCTATTTCAGTATTTTGTGATGTGAGTTTTCATATCTCTGCTTTGTCATCTGTCCTTCAGATGAGATGTTAAACCAACATCCTGACTGCTCATAAAATGCCCCTTTACACTTTGCAAATCACTATTACAATTTGTAGCTCCGACAGGTGACACATGGCAGCCATTTCACATGAAGACGCACACCAGTTAATTTCTTCCCTGACTTTTATCCTTAAACAAATTTTAACACATTGCAGGTTTGGCTCTTCGCCATTTTTTCTTTTTGAATTTTTTATTTTCCTCAAATGGTTTGGTTTCAACGATTAGATACCCACACTGTCTGAAGTTAGGACCCCAGAAAGGTCACCTGTTATTCTATTCAAAAACAATAATCTCATTCTAAAGAAATCATTCCGTGTATGACACATTACAGAAAAGGAAAGCAATAGTTGATTCAAAGTCCTGCGATGTGAATGTGGGATAACTAGCCTTCATGGCATGCAAACCTATTTCTGAAATGTGTGTCGCTCAATAACCACAAGCAACGTCTAATCAAGAGCAATTAGCAGCTTCTTATAATTCAAGGATGCACGTGTGGTTGGAACGGGAATTAGCATATACTTGATAGCCCCAGGACTGGTTGAAAACCCGTGATCTACAGTACAGAGATGCTGCTGCTGCGGTGTTATTTGTTTTTGGGTTCAAGTCTGCCCCCTTCTGAAAAATTTCAGTGGTTGCGCAAAAGGAATTTATATGGCGAGTTATAGAGTTGCACCGTACTCCGGTCTTTTTTTCCCCCAAACTCTTGAACTGCCTCCGCTCACAACCATTCACAGATATTTTTGCGTGTTTTTTTGTCATTTTCGTTCCATCAGTGTCTTTGTTCTGGTGTGCGTATTCTGTCATTTGCTTCTTTACCTTTGATATCACAAAATCCATTCCGAAATTCTAAATATCAGTTTCCTTCTTTTGGCATTAATTTTTAGTTGTGAACATGGCTACCAGAGGAGGATTCATAGAACAGGTGAAAGGTGAGTTTCTTGGAGATTTTAGACAACAAATGTAATGGAAAAACAGTCGTGCAATGTTTCAATTTAATTATTAATATGTATAGACCAACTACATAAAATCAGCAATAGCCTACATTTTCCCACGGCGCGCAGGAACTGTGGGCTATGCATGGCAAATTGTGGTCACTCACTCACTCACGGATGACCTTTCAGGGATGTTTTGGGGGGCGCATGCGCAGATGGTGCTTAGTTTAGTAGGACGCATGCGCAGGTGGTACCAGCTAAAATGTGTCTGCGGAAGTGAGTTGCGCCGTGTTGCATTGTTTTAATGAAGACGCATCAGTTTGCCGGAACTACGTTGTCTGCCTGTCACTAGTTACAGATGACACACTGAATCTGTCTCCATGTGGTTCAAATGTTTAACCAATGGTTAAACATTTGGCAACACTCCCTCTACATGCAACTGAAGCAAGTTACACATACAGACTTTTGGCACTGTTTTTACGCATCCGGTATGGAGAGCCAATCGTTCAAGGCATTTTCAACTATCCAATCAGCGCTCCAGTAGAGACCACAGTTGGGCAATTTTCCCCCATTGAGTCTCCAAGAACGTCGTTATTAAAGAGTATATTGCAGGTTGGAGACCCCAGTGAATCAATGTGTAGGAAAATGATGTAGGAACTAGATTTTCAGTAAAAAATATATACTGAGTGTCCGCTACCGTGACTTCTGGAGTCGTTTTGTGAGAGAATTTTACTTCCGCATCTTAAAAAAAAAAAAAAAAAAACAAAAACCGCCAAACACGGAAGTGACGTAACAAAAGGGAGCGCAGTCAAGTTTTACAATAAGAAGAATGGGTACCATGTCATTCTACAGTCAATATCTGGGAATAAATATAGATTAAAAATACAACCTTACCATTGGTTTTACAAGTAGAGATGTCCCTTTTGAGACTGAGTGGTCATTTGTCTTGCACAATCTGTCTGTGAAATATAAGTGCATTTGTGACGCCAGGGCACCTTGCAAAATAGCTGTGTGTTATACCACACGTGTTGTTTGCGGCGTTGTTTCCCTTTTCAGTCCTGGCTTGATTGAGACTTCATTTATTCAGTCGGTGAGAGTATAAGCTTTCTAACGATGTATAACATGACTAATTTTGCTTTTGGAATAGCGTTTTATAGGTCAGAGTAACGGAAGATTTTCTCATCATCGCATTCACTTACACATTCACTCTGTGGTAGCAGACGCTGAACCTGACGAAAACGTTGTCAACGATATTTCGTAATTTCTTGGAAAATACTATTATTATTGAGGACTTCTGGGCATAGCTAAGCCATATGTTTGCTGATAGACCTAGCTGACATCGTTTTTTGAAGATACACATACAGATGCATCAGTAGATAAAGTTTTGTGTTGATCTGACTTATGGTGTGGGAGTTATGGCCTTTTAAAGTATGACCGTTTGTTATAGCGCTACCATCTGGCCGACATAGGTGATTTGTAGTGCATGAGCAGTGGGGGCGGGGGGGGGGGGCATAGGATATCACCAACCAAATTTGGTTGCTCTAGGACTTATGATTGCTGAGCCTCAGACACATTTAGCGGGGAAAAATAAGAATAATAATAATGTAACAGATACAATAGGGTTCCACCGGCTTCGCTGCTTGGACCCCTAATAAACGTGATGTAATTAATTATACGTTGAGAAATAAACATATGTAGCCAACTCCTTTTTCGAAGGGGACTGTAAATCTTCCATTCATCGAAACCACTGGCTTTGTAAGGGTAATGATCTGGCACAGCATCCGTTTAAGCAGATATAGGCGAAAGAAAGTGATGCACATTAAGTGCATTAAGGACTACGCACGTCAGCAGCAGGTCTACAAAACAATGCTACATATCAGCAGGCCAGCGTGTTACGGCTCTGTCAGCGCACTACTCTGGAAGCAGCCTGTATGGAAGTGCTATACCTGGGGGAAAAAGTTGTTTTACGGCAATAGACTAGGCTATATAATGTTATGGTCTTTTTGAAAGGCGGATATTCTCCTTGATAAATGACGTCTAAACCCTCCTTATTGTTTCTAAGAAGCATACAATGGGGTATTCATGGAACATTTGGCAGCGGAATTGATGAGTTACCTAAGCATTTTCCGCGCCTTAGTTTCCTTCCTGAAACTTTGCGAAAATTTGTTGCACACCGCTAACATGGGAGAGAAAATAACGGGTCTTGAAGAAAGCAGGTAAAGTCGTTTTAACGTCTGCTAACTGAAACCGATTTAGTGTTGTGGCTGTTATGTGAGACAGATTTCTTAAGTTGACTGGGGAAAGTGTCTTGTCGTTTATTACTTGGGACCCCGGTTTGTTTTGCCCGGAATGCAAGCTACTGTGGTCGTATTACCGTAAGCTTGCTGCTGCGCCTTCAGGGGGGCGCGCGAGACAAAATGAGCATGGGAACGGTGCGTTGAAACGTCACAACTTTATAGATATTTCGCTAGTGATTTTTTTTAAAAATATTTTGGGAATGAGTCTTTTTTGGTGACGCCACATATAATGACATAGCTATGTCTACAGCTATGTCTAGCTGCGGTTGATTGTATAGGAAATATTTTAGTTTAGTTGTTCTGTGTGCTGGTGGTCAGTAGACTATAGCCTACTGAAAAAAGCGTTGCCCTTTACAGCTTATGTCATATCAATCACATTAGGCTAAATAAAACAACGCCTCCTCATTTGCCAGGACTAAACTCAGGATAATTCTTTTAAAATACAAAAGCGTTGGCTATAGGCGGCTTTTACAGTGCTAACTACATGCAGGCTACCGAACGAAGCTCTGAAAGTAACAAACCACTGCGCCGTAAGAAACACCCCACTTAGAATAAAATGGCAATAAGTGTAATATTTAAATATATATATATATATATTTGAATAATATGTTGCCTGATATATTCAAAAGCAATGCCTTCCCTCTGCGATAACCAGAATGGATGTCTCTGAAGCATGGTCCTGGAGAGACACTCAGTTCTCTGGTTTTGCTTTCACCTTGAAAGCAGCGTCCAGTTGTGACCCCAGACACCCGGAGGGGTGAGCAGACTGTAGTAGACAAGTTTAGATGCTGAATTAATGCCCATGTTGCAGTGAAAACCGGCCGGCCCTGTGGCCTTCAGGACCAGGATTGAGAGGACCTGTCTTAAAGTGATAAAGAGCTTATAAAACAAAGGGAGACTTATGAGTAATCCTGTGGGTTTCAAGTATGATGCTGAATCAGTCCTGGCTTTTTCCACTGGAAGTTGTTTTAAGAAAAGAAAACAATTGACAGCTGTGAAGAATTTCAGGAAAAGAACGTTGGTTTTCCCGGCATCCTTACACCCCTTTCCCCATCTCTCACCAGAGAGCTCTTACAAGGGATGGACATTAACAGTAGTTACGAGCTCTCATGAACATACAGTGCATGCACAGAACTGCACCAGATGTGAGTTTTGGGTGTGACCAGTGCTGATCCGGCCAATCAGAACCCAGGGAAATCTCAGCGTTGACTCACTTTCGCCACTTTGTTTTTTCTGTTCTTTTTCCCTGTTTCTTTTGAGTCAGAGGTGTAATTTTGGCCTCCCCTCTTCCTGCTGCCACTGACCCTCAGGTGTCTCTGGCTCTTGTGATGAATGGCAGCGCTGTCCAGCAGGGGGCAGCGGTCCCTCCCGGCCGACCGCTGCAGAGCTGGGGCGAGTTCTGTGAGCTTCACGCCCTCGCCGTGGCGCGCCACCTGGCCGCCCGGTACCGCCACTTCGCCAGCGAGCAGCCGTGGCAGGACACGGTGCCCGCGGACAGCTTCTCCAGGCTCTTCAGCAGCCTGTTCCAGCAGTACTTCTGCAGCGAGGTGGCCAAGGAACACCCGCCCCTGACCCCGCCCCCATCCCCGCCCCCACTGCTGACCCCGCCCCCAGCACTGGACCCACTGGCTCTGGTCCCACCCCCACCGCTGACCCCGCCCCCACCTCTGGCTCCGCCCCCAGCACTGACCCCACCCCCTGCACTGGACCCACTGGCCTTGCCCCCAGCACTGGTCCCACCCCCACTGCTAGCCCCACCCCCACCGCTGACCCCGCCCCCAGCACTGGCTTCACCCCCACTGCTGGCTCCACCCGCACCGCTGACCCTGCCCCCAGCACTGGACCCACTGGCTCCGCCCCCAGCACTGGCCCCGCCTCCCCCCGTGCGGGGTGGTTGGCAGATGATGTCTTTTCCAGGGGGGCAGGGTTGTCGGTATTCGGAGCGGCCTGGCCCACAGGCTCTTTTGGCGCTTTTGGCTTCGAAGGTGGAGCCTTTAGTTCCCACAATGCCGCTGGGTCGGCGCCTGCCCCTGGAACGCCCCCCCGCTGACCGCGCTGGCCGCCATGTTGGAGCGCTGCTTGGTGAGCACAGCCAGGAGGGCGCCCTGTGTGCCCGGGGAGGGGGAATCTGGGGCCGCCCAGCCACTGAGCGCTGGTGCCCTAACCCTCTCCTCCCCGCCCCGTCTCGGGCTGGCCCGGGGTGCATCCTGCCCTCGTCCCGCATCCTGCCCCCGTCCCGGGGTTCCCCGGGGTGCGTATTGCCCCTGTCCGTGGCACAGATCCGCCGTGGCACGCGTGGGCTCCTGAAGAAGTGCTTGCGCGGGTCTGGGCGGCACGCCGGTCTCGGGGGCGACGGACTGGCCCAAACCCCCCCCCCGGCGGGCCGCTGGCTGGACCGGCTGGCCTGCAGGTTCCGTCTGCAGCGGCCCCCGAGTGGGCCGGAGGTGCCTGCCGACTGCAGGGAGGGCCTCCTCAGGTACCTGCTGGTGCAGGATGGCGTGGCGGACTCCCGTGCGGACTGGCAGCGCTGCAGACTGCTGCTGTGGAGAGACCCCCACGGCATGCTGGGACAGCTCTACCAGTTGCAGCTGTTTGACCCGCCAAAGGTGGGTACAATTCATACTATAGACTGCGCTCATAACTGCTCATAATACATTCATAGCAGAGACTGTGCTCATAGCTGCTCATAATACATTCATAACAAACTGTGCTCATAACTGCTCATAATACGTTCATAACAGACTGTACTCATAACTGCTCATAATACATTCATAACAGAAACTGTGCTCATAGCTGCTCATAATACATTCATAACAAACTGTGCTCATACCTGCTCATAATATGTTCATAACAGATTGCGCTCATAACTGCTCATAATACGTTCATAGTAGAGACTGTGCGCATGGCTGCTCATAATACATTCATAGCAGAGACTGTGCTCACAACTGCTCAGAATACATTCATAACAATCTGTGCTCATAACTGCTCATAATGCGCTCATAACAGACTGTACTCATAACTGCTCATAATACATTCATAACAGAAACTGTGCTCACAACAGGTCATAATATGGCAAACGTAGATTGAGTCTAGTCTTTAGTCTGTTTGATACGAGGCTGTATATAGACAGCCATTGTTATTGTATTTGCAACAGCTGGAGGTCCCATTAGCATATAGCACGTCCTCAACATTATTCACAGCCTTGATAAAGATGTGTAGTCTTCTGTGTTGTTTTTTGAGACTGGGGAACATATTTGCAGGGATCTGACTACACCTCCATACAGAATGGAACTGTGCTCATAACTGGTCATAAAGAATCTGTCACAAATCTTTTAGATGATTTTGCTATAAGTAAAAGTTGGATGAGCAGTTTTGACAGTACCGAGGCATCTGTTGCATGGTAAATATTGTCAGCAAACCATAAGAGCACGTTGGCCCGGGTCATCTCGCAGAAAGAGGAAGCTGTCTGCTCACTGATAATTTTAGGGCAAGAGAGAATTCAGAACACGGAAGTGCAAACTTTAAAGATAGGCTGTGTGTACCACACCAGCACGACAGATAAATCTGCTGCCCAAACCCGCCAGGCTGCTTTATCCAATCAGTTCTTATATTTTTAGTTTCCTCCTTACAATTTTAGCACTGTCATTTCTCCAGGTCCTCTTTTCTTATATAGAATCTTTCTAAAGGAAACTGCGATAAATTAACCCACTTAGCTTAATGGTTTCACAAGACTTCTAGAAATATAGGGTTGCTGCAATGGCTGGTATTTTACTGGTCTTTAAAAGGCATTTTTTTGTATCATCAAATGCTTGCTTTAAAACTTCTGAACTGCTAACACAGGTTAGTAAGGCTTATTCATCTGTGCTCTTTTCTCGGTAGACTATCGGGGTGGGGGGGTGCTCGGGTCGGGGGGGTTCTGACTGGTTGTGATTAAAATAGTAGGAAGACAGGAAGGGAGATATTGAGAATGAAATAGAATTTTCTAAAGAGGAAGTGAACAACTTTGAAATAGAAGGTTTGAGTTTAAGAACAGACAGCCTTCAGAAAACTTGGGGCTTTAATAGAAATTAAAAAGAAATGTCATTCTTTAGAATATCTGTCTCTTTATGAGAGCAAAATTCATAATTTAGTGATGAAGTGCGCGATGAAGGTGAAGTGTTAGCCGTGTCTTTTGTTACAGCGATAAGTCGGCCATCTTTCCCCGATAATCACTGCAGATACTCCGGTTTCCAAGTGTCACAGGCTTGCTTCTCCGCACCCAGGCTTTGGGATTGGTCTGTCCAATTGTTGCTGAAGGATGCTGGGAAATTTATTAAGTATGTATGCACAGTAGGCAAGTGCACTGGTTCAGACACTGCCCAGACCTTGAATGCTTGGGTGGTTAAAAAAAGCTTTTCCTGGATTTTAAGTTCTCCTAGAACCACCCTTTAAAAAGAAAGAAAAAAAAACGAATTTGATGAAAATGTAAGTAGGAATTGTCTCATATAAAACTTCTCAGAGTGAGAGCACTGGTCCTAGGGCCGATGTTCTGGAGCTTGAGCAGTCTTTCTGATCTCCCAGGGCTGCAGGCCCCAGCTGACAGTGAGGTGCTGTGACATCACAGAGCTCCGTCGCTGCAGTCACCTGGAGATGCCTGACAACAGGAACACGTTCGTCTTAAAGGTGCGTGGAGGAGCTTTTTAACCGCACGCTCACCTGGCTGTGTCTGACAGCGCCAGACGTTTATTTTAAATGTGAGAAAATGCCATTATGTCTGTGGCTGGTGGTCTGTTTTATGTATTGCGTGTTTTCAACTGAGTGTATATATTGTTGTTAAAATATTACACACGCACTATTTGAAATGAATGATTCACACATGGAAAGAAACAGTGTTCCCTTTGTCACTGTTTTTCTTGACCCGGACTACACAAGTATAAACACACTCTCATTCTGGCATCCTTCCTCACCGCAGGTGAATCATTACGGCGGCAGTTTTATATTTGAGGCCGATAACGATCAGCAAGTCAGTTCCTGGACTGCAGCCATCAGCAGATACATCAACACAGGGTGAGCAGCAGATACATCAACACTGGGTGAACAGCAGATACATCAACACTGGGTGAACAGCAGATACATCAACACTGGGTGAGCAGCAGATACATCAACACTGGGTGAGCGGCAGATACATCAACACTGGGTGAGCAGCAGATACATCAACACTGGGTGAACAGCAGATACATCAACACTGGGTGAACAGCAGATACATCAACACTGGGTGAACAGCAGATACATCAACACTGGGTGAGCAGCAGATACATCAACACTGGATGAGCAGCAGATACATCAACACTGGGTGAGCAGCAGATACATCAACAAGGGTGAACAGCAGATACATCAACACAGGGTGAGCAGCAGATACATCAACACAGGGTGAGCAGCAGATACATCGACACTGGGTGCGCAGCAGATACATCAACACAGGGTGAACAGCAGATACATCAACACAGGGTGAGCAGCGGCAGATGGGGATGTTAATCTGCAGTTACATAAGGACTCATAAAGGGATTTTCTGTAAGAATTTGACAGCAAAATGCAAATCCACAGGAAGGCCACATAAATAATTGTCTTGTTAATGTCAGCTGAGCCTGTGCAGTCAGCTGCCCTAGTTTACTGGACATGAAGCCCTGATCAGAACCAGCCATACCCAACATGCATTTCCAGTGCAGAGCTGTGTATATTTAGTGTGCTTGAAGTTTGTACAGGAGCTGCTTATTTCCGGATGATAGATTTGTTTGTTTAAGAATTTGTGAACGTGCGTTTGTGAGTGTACATGTGTGCGTTTGTGAATGTGCGTATGCGTGCGTTTGTGAGTGTGCATGTGTGCATGTGTGTGTTTGCATGTGTGTGTTTGCGAGTGTGCATTTGTGAGTGTGCATGTGTGAGTTTGTGAGTTTGTGTGCGCGTAGGTGAATGTGTGTATATGTGCGTATAGTTTGTATGTCTTTCTGTGTTTGTGTGGGTTTGTGTGTGTATATATGTGTATGTGCGCATGTGTCTTTATGTGTGTATGTTTACATATCTGTGTGTGTGAGAGTGTGTGTGTGTGCGTGTGTGTGTGAGTGAGTGTGTGCGTGCATGTGTGTGTGTGTGAGTGTGTGCGTGCATGTGTGTGAGTGTGTGTGTGTGCGTGTGTGTGAGTGTTCGTGTGTGAGAGTGTGTGTGTGCGTGTGTGTGTGTGAGAGTGTGTGAGAGTGTGTGTGTGAGTGTGTGTGAGTGTGTGTGTGTGTGTGTGTGTTCGTGTGTGTTCGTGTGTGTGTGTGTGTTCGTGTGTGAGAGTATGTGTGTGAGTGTGTGTTCGTGTGTGTGTGTGTGTGTGTGTGTGTTCGTGTGTGAGAGTGTGTGTGTGAGTGTGTGTGTGTGTGTGTGTTCGTGTGTGTTTGTGTGTGTGTGTGTGTGAGTGTGTGTGTGTGTTCGTGTGTGTTTGTGTGTGTGTGTGTGTGTGTGTTCGTGTGTGTTTGTGTGTGTGTGAGTGTGTGTGTGTGTGTGTGTGTGTGTGTGTGTGTGTGTGTGTGTGTGTGTGAGAGTGTGTGAGAGTGTGTGTGTGAGTGTGTGTGAGTGTGTGTGTGTGTGTGTGTGTGTATGTTCGTGTGTGTTCGTGTGTGAGAGTGTGTGTGTGCGTGTGTGTGCGTGAGTGTGTGTGTGTGTGTGAGAGTGTGTGAGAGTGTGTGTGTGAGTGTGTGTATGTGTTCGTGTGTGTTCGTGTGTGTGTGTGTGTGTGTGTGTGTTCGTGTGTGAGAGTGTGTGTGTGAGTGTGTGTGAGTGTGTGTGTGTGTGTGTGTGTGTGTGTGTTCGTGTGTGAGAGTGTGTGAGAGTGTGTGTGTGCGTGTGTGTGTGTGAGTGTGTGTGTGTGTGTGTGTGTGAGTGTGTGTGAGTGTGTGTGTGTGTGTGTATGTGTTCGTGTGTGTTCGTGTGTGTGTGTGTGTGTGTGTGTGAGAGTGTGTGAGAGTGTGTGTGTGAGTGTGTGTGAGTGTGTGAGTGTGTGTGTGTGAGTGTGTGTGTGTGTGTGTGTGTGAGTATGTGTGTGTGTGTGTGTGTGTGTGTGTGTGTGTTCGTGTGTGAGAGTGTGTGTGTGAGTGTGTGTGTGTGTGTGTGTGTGTGTGTGTGTGCTGGGGGTTATGCGGGACTGCTGAGCAGAGATTTGCTTCCCCCTCATTGTGCTGCTTAGCAGTAGCAACAATAGCATCGCTTCATTTCCAAGAATTGTAGGACCTGCTTCCTGGCCCCACCCGCCACTGTGTGGCTTCCTTTCTGCCCGAGCGGCACCCTGCTCTTTCACCACCTCCCAAATGCACACAAAATAAACTACAAACCCCAGCAACAAACCCCAAGTTAAATCAAACCCCAAGCCAAATGAACCACAGCCGAAACTAACCCCCAGCCGGATCTAACCCCAACCAAAACGAACCCCAACCAAAACGAACCCCAGCCAAAACAAACCCCAGCGAAAATGTGTTAAATGTGTTGAGGCCTTGCTGACAGTCCGCACTCCCGCAGGCCCGACAGGATGGATATGGAGGTGACTACTTCTCTGCCAGACAGTGTGCTGCCGTACACCAGCAGGGGGCGCTCAGAGTCCAGTGCAGGTGAGGCGCAGAATAGGATGGTGTGCCTTAGCATGTAAGACTGGGCTTATTCATCTGCTCTTATGAATCCGTCTAAAAAATAATCAGTCAATGAACCCTACCCCCCCCCAGGGTCTTTACACTTCCCCTCATCAGGCCCCGCCCTCCGGCCGATGGACAACCTCCTGACCCCGTACCCATGGTTCCACGGGGCGGTTTCGCGGCTGACGGCGGCCCAGCTGGTGCAGGCCTCGGGGCCGGAGGGGCACGGCGCTTTCCTGGTGCGGCAGAGCGAGACACGGCGAGGCGACTACGTCCTCACCTTCAACTTCCAGGGCCAGGCCAAGGTACGGCTAGCACTCCAGGGCCAGGCCAAGATACTGCTAGCACTCCAGGGCCAGGCCAAGGTACGGCTAGCACTCCAGGCCCAGGCCAAGGTACGGCTAGCACTCCAGCGCCAGGCCAAGGTACTGCTAGCACTCCAGGGCCAGGCCAAGGTACGGCTACCACTCCAGGGCCTGGCCAAGGTACGGCTAGCACTCCAGGGCCTGGCCAAGGTACGGCTACCACTCCAGGGCCTGGCCAAGGTACGGCTAGCACTCCAGCGCCAGGCCAACATACGGCTAGCACTCCAGGGCCTGGCCAAGGTACGGCTAGCACTCCAGGTCCAGGCCAAGGTACTGCTAGCACTCCAGGGCCAGGCCAAGGTACGGCTAGCACTCCAGGGCCAGGCCATGGTACGGCTAGCACTCCAGGGCCAGGCCAACGTACGGCTAGCACTCCAGGGCCAGGCCAACGTACGGCTAGCACTCCAGGGCCAGGCCAAGGTACGGCTAGCACTCCAGGGCCTGGCCAAGGTACGGCTAGCGCACGGCTTGCCCTCGCCCCCGGCCATGTTCCCCTACCCTTCCCCTGGCTGTGTGCTGAGGCTGCACTGGGCTGGGGGCGGGTAATACCGGTGTGGGAGACCTCGGTGTGGCTGCCCAACCCTGCTCCTGGAGATCTACCATCCCACAGGTTTACATTTCAACCCTATTTAGGCACACCTGATTACTAATGAGCAGCTCATGAGCTGTGCTGTGTTAGGGTTGGAGTGAGAGAGCGGAGTGTCTGAGTGCAGTTCCTGTGTGTGGAGCGTAGGCTGGAGGATGTGTGTGAGTACATGGTGGGCTCAGTGAGCTTGTTGCGGTCATGGCAGGTGACCCGTTTGTAACCCCCCCGTCTGATTTTTGGGCAGCACCTGCGGCTCGTCCTGACGCAGTGGGGGCAGTGTCGCGTGCAGCACCTGCACTTCTCCTCCGTGCTGGACATGCTCAGTCACTACCGCCGCCACCCCATCCCACTGGAGAGTGCCTCCGCCCAAAACATCACCCTTTCCAGCTATGTGGCGGTTAACTCCGCCCCCTCAGGTGAGCACCACCCCCCCCCCCCCCTCGAGCGACCACGCACAACCAGCGCATTTTTCATCAGCAGCCGCTGCTAACTGTGGTCCCTTATGGAAACAAATATACTTCAAATCATTTTAAAAAGTTGTTACTACTGTGCGTAACTGCTTCCAGGTCAGAGTTCAGACGGCCCGGTGGTCCTGGTGCCGTTCTGCCTCCACCGCTGGAGCTCTGAGCCCAGTCTGGCCCGCAGCGATCCGCCCCCTCCTGCGGCTCCGCCCCCTGGCCCCGCCCCTCCCCTGGAGCGCCCTGGCGACGCCCTACGGAGGAGCGCATCCGTGGGCCGCCGCCCCCTGCAGCTGCACCCCAACCTCCGCTCCGCGCCCCTGGACCCCACCTACGAGCTGGAGCCCCTCGGCCAGAGCCACAGGAGGGCCGTAGACAACCAGTACGTGGCAGTCTGAGAGGGGGGCGGAGCCTGGGCAGAGTCAGGGCAGAGCCTGACATTCGCGCACCAAACACCCGCGACGCCCGTTCATATCTGCTGACCTGGCTGAACCTCGTGATGGCCTGACAGGACCGGCCCAGGCTGCACCCTGGACCTGAGGAGGGACACATCAGCAGGTGTTGTTATGACATCCAAGAGTTAGGCGAAGAGCAAGCTGCCCTCCTGTACGGCCAATGGCTTATTTTCACTGCAGTTCCCTATTTAGCTCACCAGAGGGCAGTGCAGCTGGCCCAGCCTGTGCTGGCAGATTACACGCAGCCAGTTCACCAGAGGGGTCACCGTTGAGTCACGACAGGATATCCTGCCAATTATCCTGATGGGAAAAGGAAGGGAAAAGATTACACCCACACACTCTTTCAGAACTCTCAGTGATCTGTGTACAAATGACCTACGTTTGGACCTGCAGGGTCATAGTCTTCTCCTGGGTCAAGAGATTTCGTTTCTTAAAAAAAAATGTATTCTAGCATGATTTTTTCTTTTTTGTCCAGCTGTGGTGCTCTTTACCCTGAACCAGTATGTTTCAGCTATGAAAAATGACCACTTAGCTCATGACCATTGCTCACAAAACATCATCTTTCAGGAAGCCAAACTACCTCATTTGCATTTGAGCAAGTTGTGAACAGCGCAAAAATTGTCAACAAATGTTTCACAAATGTTTGTACAGCTGCAAAATCTCATGGATTTGCTGTGCCCTGTATATAGTTCTGAACCTTTCATGGCAGTAGTGGTATATTCAGAAACTTTGTGTGCCTGTTTTTTTTATCACAGATTTATTCATCTCAGAATAACTAATGTAATAATTTCCATGTTGCATTTGTCTATACTGCTAATGAGAAGATTTATCAATTGCATTTTAATCTTTATTATAGTAGAAAATCAGGATTAAACACAATTATTTTTATGGTTAAGAAATGTACTACTACCAACTTTTTCTAACATTATGTACAACATGAACAAGCAAGTCAGCGTTTCTGTAAATCCATGGCTTGCTCATCTAAGGATAGTTGGGTATCTAACATTTTTGCTAATCAAGTCTCTGCAGAAAACGTGCTTATTTGAAAATCTTTCATGTAATTGTTGTTTTTACCTTTGTCAACCTTTTTATTTTCAGTACATTTTACCCTTATGTACCCTGATTTCCTTGTATTGAAGGTTCTCTATAAATAAAGATTATTATTATTATTATTATAAGTGAGATAAAGGTTAAAGAAATGTTTTTATCTTTGGCACACATCCAATTACATTGTAGGACCTGGCACAGGTCTGTTTCGTTAAAGCATCTGATTTTACTCACCTGCTGAACGCAGTGTTGGCCATCTTTTTCCTGCGTTTTAAAGCGTTCCCTGAACAGCTGCCCTGCTGTGCTCAGGCACAGGCCGTGTCTGTAGGACGGGCTCCTCACCTTCGGCCAGGTCACCATTCAGGTATTTTCCGTTCTCTGTTTTGATCTGGATGCAACAGAGCAGAGCTCCTGACTCACTGGCTGAACTGCAGTGTGCTCGGCTGAACTGCAGTGCGCTCGGCTGAACTGCAGTGGGCTCGGTTGAACTGCTGTGAGCTCGGCTGAACTGCAGTGCGCTCGGCTGAACTGCTGTGCGCTCAGCTGAACTGCAGTGAGCTCGGCTGAACTGCAGTGAGCTCGGCTGAACTGCTGTGGGCTCGGCTGAACTGCAGTGAGCTCGGCTGAACTGCAGTGCGCTCAGCTGAACTGCTGTGAGCTCGGCTGAACTGCGCTGAGCTCGGCTGAACTGCAGTGTTCTCGGCTGAACTGCTGTGCGCTCGGCTGAACTGCAGTGTTCTCGGCTGAACTGCAGTGCGCTCGGCTGAACTGCAGTGAGCTCGGCTGAACTGCAGTGCGCTCGGCTGAACTGCGCTGAGCTCGGCTGAACTGCGCTGAGCTCGGCCGAACTGCAGTGTGCTCGGCTGAACTGCTGTGAGCTCGGCTGAACTGCACTGAGCTCGGCTGAACTGCAGTGTTCTCGGCTGAACTGCTGTGCGCTCGGCTGAACTGCAGTGTTCTCGGCTGAACTGCTGTGAGCTCGGCTGAACTGCAGTGTTCTCGGCTGCCATTATATCAGCCATTTGTGCAGTTGGATATTTGCTGAAGAAGTTCAGCCCTGCTACCTTGCTCAAGGTTTACAACTGCAGCACCCCCACCTGCAAATCTCATCTACAGCTTTGAGCTACAAGCCCAGGTCTTGGATCATTAGGCTATACTGCCACCCAATGTCACCTTTCAGTGTGCTTTATCCTGGATAGAGCCTGCGTGTGTGTGTGCACGTGCGTGTGCATGCGTGTTTTTCATGGAGGGGTTGCTGATTGTCTCGCTTCAGAGTAGGAGTTCTTGTAATACCAGATTCTTTGATACCAAACCAAAACCTGTCCATTGCAGGAATACAATTTTCAATCTGGCGACACCCAGTGGACATGCGTGGAACTGCAGATAAAGAGGGAGGAGAAGGACACTAGTCCTGATGCATTAATATCATATTACGCAATGCATTTCAATTAGGCTGTTCTAAGAATAGTCCCAAGAAGTAGACTTAGTCCGATACATTCAAACTACTTAAGCTGGAGTTGACAGAATACAGGATACTGTACACTAAATGTGTGCTGCTGTGAAGCATCACAGGGGGATCACCTGACAGGAAGTACATGCTCTGCAGCATCAGCATACACACTGACCTGCTGTAGGCATTCTGGGAGTTTAAACTCATCTGCATACACACTGACCTGCGTTAGGAATCCTGGGAGTTTAAACTCATCTGCATATGCACTGACCTGCGTTAGGAATCCTGTGAGTTTAAACTCATCTGCATACACACTGACCTGCGTTAGGAATCCTGGGAGTTTAAACTCATCTGCATATGCACTGACCTGCATTAGGAATCCTGTGAGTTTAAACTCATCTGCATATGCACTGACCTGCTGTATAAATCCTGTGAACTTAAAGCTATGAACACATCTGCTGCTTTTTTCACCATGTACAGTTTGATTTAGTAACATTTAAGTAACACTACTTGATGACCCACGGTGTAATTGTAATTAAATTTCTATACAATATAGCACTACAGTTACATTGTATTTATTTATGACATAATGTTAAAATATTTACGTCCAGCAAAAGATGCCAAAGTTGTGTGTCTTGGGACCACACAAAGGAACCTTGTGAAGCACGAAGGTTCGGGCTATCATTGGTCTGTCTTTCAGTAGAGTTGATCAGGTAAAAGTATTTGTTCATGTTAAACTGATTTATACGAAAACGTGTTCTGCTCACTTCCACATATATATTTTTCGCATATGATTTGTACTATTTTAGTACATATATTATTTTCTTGCCCACGCATACTTAAACTATTCATTGTGAGAACATTTTAACATCGCATTTATGGATTGTCAAACATAGTGTTCTTATTGGACCCTCAGACTTGCCGTATTTGCAGCTTGAATTTGTCCTTTGCTGTTTTTGCGAGGCGGATGGAGGATCAAAAATGTCGGTTAAAGGGGGTGGAACGAAAAGGTTTTATTTTAACACTGTCTTATCCCTTGCTCGATCTCTGGCAGCGCAGCAGCAGGCTCCAGAAGAAAAGGTGAGTGTTCGGGTGTGATTTCCAACAATTGAGCAACGCGGTAGAGTATTTCTGTTCCATGTTTTTCGTCCCCCTTCAAACACCGGCTGTAACCTTAATTTTAAGAGGTGCTTGCTTGCTTCCATACATTCTTACAAACCATTGTTCCTGCCTCGCTAAAACTGTGTTTTTAAATAACGTTATATATTCGCATGTAAATGAAAAATAAATCCTGTGGTCGCAGGAAACTAACAGGAGGTTACTTTAAGATTTACAAGGCAAATCGTCGTGTAACGTTAGCCGTACAGCTACGCGTAAGGTAACATTAGCCGTACTTTGATAGTCAGCTGTCACTGACAGCTAGGTCAGTCTAATACAATTCCGCACGCAGCGTACGAACGAACTACCCCGCTAACTTGCCTACAGTTTCCAGACTTTGCTGCCTGCCCACCACAATGACAATCGACTGTAGGTGTAAAACGATGTGACAGGTTAATGGAGCCTAGCTCTTAGCTGTAAATTGGTTTGAATTCGACAACTGTCTGAATGACTTCAGGTGAACGCTTCGAGGGGTAGGGAATTTATTTGACATTGGCTGTGTGTTGTTATCGAAGGTAAAGAAACTACAATGCATGTGCCCGGTGGACTTTCGTGGCGTCTTCCAGCTGGACGAGCGGCGCAGAGATGCCGTGGTCGCCCTGGGCATCTTTCTGGTGGAGTCTAAGTTGCAGGTGCAGTACTTTATTTCCACAGTAACCTCGTTAACTCCAGTCGGCAGTAGGAGTGTTACGCAATGACTGCCAGGCTTAGTGACGGTTGTTTCTTGCAGCACAAAAAAATAATCCTGCCATACCTGCTCGCGCTGCTGAAGGGATTGCCTCGCGTGCAATGGATCGAGGAAAGCACCGAACGAAAAGCCCGGGGTAAAATAAGATTTAGAAAAATACATACTTAACGTTGTGGCAGTCTGTACAGAATATACAAAACAACAGTCTCATTCATTAAGAATCTTCTTACTGTGCATAAAATATTAAGGAGAACATTTTTTAATTTATAGGCTTCCATAATCCATAATGTGCTTTTGGGTGAGTTCTTGTGTGTGTGTGCTTGGTACTGTATTTGCACATGTATGGCAAGTGTCTTCGTCTTTCATCGCAGAGATTCTCCCTGTAGCAGAGAATTTCTGCTTTTGCCTGGTCACGCTACTGTCGGATGTGGCACAGAGAGACGAGAACTCGCGAAGCCAGGTAAGTCAATCGTCACTTCCGTTAACACTGCGAGCCAAATTGTGAGTAGAAGGAGGTGAGGAGGTGCAGCTCGTGTGTCAGGGGGTAGTTTTACTGCTATGCACAGCAAGAGATCAGCCCGCAGATCTGAAGTTTCTCGCAGAGTTTCCAGGTAGCTGGGTACTTGGGTCTACCCGTGCTCTCGTTGCTTCTAGAACGATGACGTAACAATGTGTTGATGTAATGTTCTGTGGACGTCACGTGTTAACTGCGCGTGCACATAAGAAAATCCCACATCTGCTTTTCCAAGCCTTGCCCACATTGCATGGATGTAGGTGATGCGAATACGTGCGTTTAATAGGGATGGGGAGTGAGTCTCGGTGGTGCTTCCCCCTCAGATCTTGGAAGCTGTGATGGACGTCATGCAGGCTCTGCGCGAGATGTGCCTGACGCCGGAGAGTCACGATAAAGGTGCCTGGAGTATTTAAGGAACAGTCACTTAGAAACTTCAGACATTTATTTTTACTGTGTGCAGGAGATAACTCAGACGCCTGGATCATAATGCAGGTCGCTCTGTGCTTCATAAGGCAGAGCTCCCGGTGACACGTTGCTCCTGGTGATGGTTGGTGTCCGTGTTTGTTTTAGATGATGCTGATGTGTATTATTAGTAAGGGTAAGTGTTGAGTATCTTAACCTTGCGGTGGCCATCTTTTCCCAGAGTACCTGTGCAGGTACACGGTTCCCTGCCTGCTGGGCGTGTCGCGGGCCTTCGGTCGCTATAGCAACACGGAGGAGCCCCTGCTGTCGCGGCTCTTCCCGCGGGCGGGGCCGGTGCTGGCGTGCGCGGCCGAGGAGGGGGAGGGCGTGCGCCGCCGGTCCTTCAACGACTTCCGCTCCATCCTGCCCAGCTCCCTGCTGACCGTGTGCCAGGGGCATACCGCCAGCACCTCCCAGCAGGTCTCAGCCCCGCCTCCAGCCCCCCCCCCCCCCAGCCCCCGCCCCCAGCCCTGCCCAGCTCCCTGCTGACCGTGTGCCAGGGGCACTCCGCCAGCACCTCCCCACTACTCAGCCTTGCCCAGCCCCTCCCCCCACTGAGCCCCGCCTCAGCCCTGCCCAGCTTTCTGAGCCCCACCCCACTGAGCCCCGCCTCAGCCCTGCCCAGCTTTCTGCTGACTGTGTGCCAGGGACACCCCGCCAGCACCTCCCAGCAGGTCTCAGCCCCGCCCCTCCACTGAGCCTCTCCCCCTCACTCAGCTCCGCCCCCTTCCCGAGCCCCTTCCCCAGCTCTGCCGAGCCCCCCCCCCCCACCAAGCCCCTCCCCCAGCCCTGCCGGGCCCCGCCCCTCCACTGAGCCCCTCCCCCAGCCCTGCCGAGCCCCCCCCCCCCCCCCCCCCCCCCCCCCACAGAGCCCCACCCCCAGCCCCATCAAGCCCTGACCCCCCACCTCTTTTCAGGTTTAGACGTGTGAAAAAGGTTTTGTTTTGCAGGCCAGTCCTGAAAGAGGAGGGCTGCCCCCTGGTTCTCCTGCTGAGCCGTCTGCTCAGTACTTTGAAGGTAAAACTCTGCTGTGTTTGAACCCTGAATCCCACCAGCTAGAGCTGCTGTAAAGATCACATACTGCAGATTCGTAACCAGATGCTTCACTCATATGTTCCTGGTCTCACGGCGCGTTCTCGTCCCCTGTCCCCCTGCAGGGTCCTACCTCCCCGACGGCAGTGCGCTGGACCCGCAGTACTTCTTCTCCACGGTCAGCTCCAGCTTCTCGGTGTCGCCGCTCTTCATGGGCAGTGGCGGGACGGAGTTCTCCCTCCCTCTGGACACGCTCCGGGCCCTGCTGCACATGGTCAGTGCGCCGCGCCGTTGTCACGGATACGCCCCGCAGTTTCCCCGGCGACCAGCGCTGTTAGTGACTGCGCTGTTTGGCTTTGCTGTTCCGCAGGAGGTCGTATCTGTTACAGACTGGCATGGGCAGCCCATTCCATAGGAGGTCGTATTTGTAACAGACTGGCATGGGCAGCCCATTCCATAGGAGGTCGTATCTGTTACAGACTCACATGGGCAGCCCATTCCATAGGAGGTCGTATCTGTTACAGACTCACATGGGCAGCCCATTCCATAGGAGGTCGTATCTGTAACAGACTGGCATGGGCAGCCCATTCCATTTTTAGTCATGGTTTATTCTTGCTGATATTTGTGCTAAAATGTACTCTTTAATTAATAAAAGAATAAAAACGTATGTTAAAATGTAAAAATGTTACTTAACTGTGATTGCATTTGACCTGTACAGGTGAAACAGTTTGTGGCCGAATCATTTTTGAAAGCTGTGGACGTGACCATGGCTGAGCTTGCAGAGGTGGGTGCAGTGTACCCCTGGGATACTCCAGCCCAGCCCTCTGAAGGAGTGCTAACTGGCCCTGTCTCTTACCTGCTCTAGGTCAATCCCAGCATCGACCTGCACTATAAGACCTTCAGCGACCCGCTGTATGTGGCCATGTTTAAAATGCTGAGGGACTCCTTGTATTATATGAAAGGTAAGAAGTGTTTCTGTCCTCGCCGGGTTTTTATTATTTTCCCAGTTGCCATTGCTGCATGACTCCCATCTCGCTCCCTGCAGACCTGCCGACCTCCTTTGTGAAGGAGGTGCACGACTTTGTCCTGGAGCAGTTCAGCAGCAGCCAATCGGAGCTGCAGAAGATCCTGCACGACGTGGAGCGGGTGCACAGTGACCTCAGCCCCCTGAAGCTGCGTTGCCAGGCCAACGCCGCCTGCGTGGACCTGATGGTGTGGGCCGTCACCGAGGAGCAAGGTAGCGGTGTGCGCCTGACCTTGAGCTCAAACGCCTGATCCAGGATCAGCAAAGCCTCCCCTCATCCTCCACTCAGGCATTATGGGAAATCTGGGGTACTAATCCAGTATCAGTGTCTCTTTCGCTGTTTTTAGTGTCTGTAGTGCTTTTTAATGTTACCTGTATTAACGATATGAAAGCTGTCCATCACTCCTCTTTCTCACAGGGGCAGAGAACCTTTGCACCAAACTGTCAGAGAAGCTTCAGTCAAAGACCTCCAGCAAAGTCATCATCGCACACATGCCTCTGCTCACCTGCTGTCTACAGGTGAGTCATTATCACACACCTGCTCTACAGGTGAGTCACAATCACACACCTGCACTACAGGTGAGTCATTGTCACACGCCTGCTCTACAGGTGAGTCGTTATCACACACCTGCTCTACAGGTGAGTCATTGTCACACACCTGCTCTACGGGTGAGCCACTATCACACACCTGCTCCACAGGTTAGCCATTATCACACACCTGCTCTACAGGTGAGTCATTGTCACACACCTGCTCTACAGGTGAGTCATTATCACACACCTGCTCTACGGGTGAGTTATTATCGCACACCTGCTCTACAGGTGAGTCATTACCACACACCTGCTCTACAGGTGAGTCATTATCACACACCTGCTCTACAGGTGAGCCACTATCACACACCTGCTCTACAGGTGAGCCACTATCACACACCTGCTGTACAGGTGAGTCATTATCACACACCTGCTGTACAGGTGAGTCATTATCACACATCTGCTCTGCAGGTGAGTCATTATCACACACCTGATCTACAGGTGAGTCACTATCTCACACCTGCTCTACAGGTGAGTCATTATCACACACCTGATCTACAGGTGAGTTACTATCACACACCTGCTGTACAGGTGAGTCACTATCACACACGTACCGCTGTTCAGGTGTGTGCGTAAATTGCACTGCTGAAATTCACTGGTCATCATCCTCAAAATGAATCATCATGCATTTATCCTTAATATGTAATGGAGAATCATGGTAAAAATGAAAATGTTGTAGCTGTATTTCTGCCCATTCTGTATTCTTATGTTCTTAATTCTACACTGAATTCTGCCCGTCCCCCGTCCCCCCTCCTATCCCCCCCGCCCACCCCGCCCGCTTCCCCCCCGCCCATCCCACCCGCTTCCTCTCCCCCCTGCCCCCCCCCCCCCCAGGGTCTGGGACGTCTGTGTGAGCGGTTCCCCGTGGTGGCGCACTCTGTCACCATGTCTCTCAGGGACTTCCTGGTGGTACCCTCACCCGTGCTGGTCAAGCTCTACAAGTACCACAGCCAGTACAGTGCAGGTGAGAGCACTGCCCTGTAGGCTGCTCAGGGTAATGCAGGGGCTCCGCCTGTTTAAACGAGCGCCATGTCTTACTCAGCAGGCACCGGCGAGATCAAGATCAACGTGACCAATGAGCACTCACAGTCCCTCAACCTGCTGTCCAATCGCAAGGGCCAGCCCTCCATGTACGAGCAGCTGCGCGACATCTCCATCGACAACATCTGCCGGTGAGCCCCTTCCTCACCCCTCACCCCTGACCTCTGACCTCTTGACACTGACCTCTCAGCCCTGACTCCTCACCCCTGACCCCTCAACCCTGACTCCTGACCCCTGACCCCTCAACTCTGACTCCTTATCCCTGACTCCTCACCCCTCACCCTTCAACCCTGACTCCTCACCCCTCAAACCTGACCTCTCAACCCTGACCCCTCATCCCTCAACCCTGACTCCTGACCTCTCAACCCTGACCTTTTAACCCGGACTCCTCACCCCTGACCCCTCAACTCTGACCCCTTATACCTGACTTCTCACCCCTTACCCCTGACCCTTCAACCCTGACTCCTCACCCCTTAATCCTGACCCCTCAACCCTGACCCCGCACCCCTCAACTCTGACCCCTCAACCCTGACCTCTCACCTCTGACTCCTTACCCCTCAACCCTGACCCCTGACCCCTCACTCCTGAGCATTTTCCTAATGAGTCCTGCTCCTTCATGGAAGCATCCATGGACAGATTGTTAGTAACAGACCTGTTTGAGCTGATCTCTCACTGAAACACTTCTGAACAAGTGTTCAAAATGCTTGCTGGGGCTTCATTTAACACTGACCAGTGTGATTTTGGGCTGCGTGAGTGCTGTACACTCTGTTATAGTGTTATAGTGCTGTGCTGTGTGTACACACTGTTATAGCAGCGTCTGAGTGCTGTACACACTGTTATAGTGCTGTGCTGTGTGTACACACTGTTATAGCAGCGTGTGAGTGCTGTACACACTGTTATAGCATTGTGTGAGTGCTAGCTGTATGCTCACAGGATGGGGCGGGGGGGTTGTTGCTGCTGCTCATGGAATGTGTCCTCCCCCCAGGTGTCTGATAGCAGGGCTCACCATGGACAGCGTCATCGTGGAGGCCTTCCTGGCCAGCCTGTCCAACCGCCTGTACATCTCCCAGGAGAACGACAAGTGAGCCCCCCCCCCCCCACCCAATGCTGTTTTAGGGTGATAAATGAAAGCAGTAGTAACAATAGTAATAATATATTAAATAAATGAAAGCAGTAGTAATAATGATACTAATATATTAAATAAATGGAAGCAGTAGTAATATTAGTATTAATAAGTGAGTGCTGCTGGTGTTGTCGCTGCTCCGCAGGGAGGCCCAGCTGATCCCGGACCACACCATCCGGGCGCTGGGGCACATGGCGGTGGCGCTGCGGGACACGCCGCGGGTGATGGAGCCCATCCTGCAGATCCTGCAGCAGAAGTTCTGCCAGCCGCCATCGCAGCTGGACGTGCTCATCGTCGACCAGCTGGGCTGCATGGTCATCACCGGCAACGTAGGCCCCGCCCCCTCCTGCGCCCAGCGGCTCCACGTTCCGCACTCTGCCTGCGGAGCTCCTGTTCCACTTACATACTGCAGCACAGAGTTCCTGTTCCACATAGTTACTGCAGCACAGAGTTCCTGTTCCACATACTTACTGCAGCATAGACTTCCTGTTCCACTTACTGCAGCATAGAGTTCCTGTTCCACATACTTACTGCAGCATAGAGTTCCTGTTCCACATACTTACTGCAGCACTGAGTTCCTGTTCCACATACTTACTGCAGCACAGAGTTCCTGTTCCACTTACTTACTGCTCCATGCCATTCCTGTCGCACAGGGTTTCTCTTTCACACTGTTCTTGTTAAATACTTTTCCAGCAGCACAGAGTTCCTGTTCCACATTGGTCCTATAATATTGAGCTGCTGTTTCATAAAATTATGAAAGCACATGTACATCCCACATCCCTTCTAAAGTACTGCCTGTCGCAGTAACACCGAGTGTGAATCTCTCTCCAGTAAGCAGCTCTCATGCTGTGTCTGTTTCCCTCCATCAGCAATACATTTACCAGGAGGTGTGGAACCTGTTCCAGCAGATCAGTGTGAAGGCCAGCTCTGTGGTGTACTCTGCCAAGGACTACAAAGACCATGGATACAGGTAACACGCACACTTATACATACATACATACATACTCACACACACGAAAAAATATACATACATACATACATACTCACACACACGCACACACATACACACTCACACACGCACATGCACACATACACGTACACACCCACGCACACGTATACACACACACATTTGTGTGTGCATGTGCATGTGTATGTTTGTGTATGGTACTTAACCTGCGTTGCTTCAGTATATATCCAGCTGTGTAAATGGATGCAGTGTGTAAATGCTGTGTAAAAGAGCTGTGTAAGTCACTCGGGATAAGAGCGTCTGCTACATGTCTGTAATGTAATGTGTGCAGGCACTGCTCCCTGGCTGTGATCAACGCGCTGGCCAATATCGCCGCCAACCTGCAGGGGGAGCAGATGGTGGACGAGCTGCTGGTGAACCTGCTGGAGCTGTTTGTGCAGCTGGGCCTGGAGGGGAAGAGAGCGAGCGAGCGGGCGAGCGACAAGGGCCCCGCCCTGAAGGTCCGCCTCTTCACTAACACAGCATAACGTTACGTAATGAGAACAGGCTATGCACCCCAACATGCTGCTAAAGTACACATAATGAGAACAGGCCATGCACCCCAACATGCTGCTAAAGTACACATAATGAGAACAGGCCATGCACCCCAACATGCTGCTAAAGTACTGTAATGTAAGACAGCCCAACGCTGGGTAAAGTACTGTAACTTAAGACAGCCCAACGCTGGGTAAAGTACTGTAACGTAAGACAGCCCAACGCTGGGTACAGTACTGTAACATAAGACAGCCCAACGCTGGGTAAAGTACTGTAACGTAAGACAGCCCAACGCTGGGTAAAGTACTGTAACGTAAGACAGCCCAACGCTGGGTAAAGTACTGTAACGTAAGACAGCCCAACGCTGGGTAAAGTACTGTAACGTAAGACAGCCCAACGCTGGGTAAAGTACTGTAACGTAAGACAGCCCAACGCTGGGTAAAGTACTGTAACGTAAGACAGCCCAACGCTGGGTAAAGTGTGGTAACATAAGACAGCCCAACGCTGGGTAAAGTACTGTAACGTAAGACAGCCCAACGCTGGGTAAAGTACTGTAACGTAAGACAGCCCAACGCTGGGTAAAGTACTGTAACGTAAGACAGCCCAACGCTGGGTACAGTACTGTAACGTAAGACAGCCCAACGCTGGGTAAAGTACTGTAACGTAAGACAGCCCAACGCTGGGTACAGTACTGTAACGTAAGACAGCCCAACGCTGGGTAAAGTGTGGTAACATAAGACAGCCCAACGCTGGGTAAAGTGTTGTAACTTAAGACAGCCCAACGCTGGGTAAAGTGTGGTAACATAAGACAGCCCAACGCTGGGTAAAGTACTGTAACGTAAGACAGCCCAACGCTGGGTAAAGTACTGTAATGTAAGACAGCCCAATGCTGGGTAAAGTGTTGTAACATAAGACAGCCCAACGCTGGGTAAAGTGTTGTAACATAAGACTGTGGAATGCTGGGTAAAGTGTTGTAACATAAGACTGTGGAATGCTGGGTAAAGTGTTGTAACATAAGACTGTGGAATTCTGGGTAAAGTGGCAGTTTTGTCCCCCAGGCCTCCAGCAGCGCCGGTAACCTTGGCGTCCTCATTCCTGTCATCGCCGTGGTAAGAGCCTGTCCCGTCTGAGTACCTCATTTATTTTTGGAGGGATTTTCAGTTTGTCTCTTTTCATGCTCTTTTGCTTTCTGTTTGGATGTTGTGCCGCTCCTTTGATTGAGACCCTCGCGGAGCACAGTGATTGGTTTACACTGATACCATGTGACTGCTTTGCCTGCCTGAGTTGTGGTGGAGACTCGTCCTTCCATCGCTAGCACACACCAGGACTTAGGAGATCTTAAGTGCCAACAGTCAAAATGACGAATAGCCCTATGCTACTTAGCTATTGCCAAATGGTCTGAAGCAAATTGAAGGAGGGCGAGAGCAAACCTTGAATGATGATTCAAGGACTCCTGACTGTTTGTTGCTAAGACAACATTATCTTTTCTATGGAATGTACAGGTAGATTTACAAACCGACAGACAACTAAAGAACAAAAAACAAAAATCAGAGAAGTAGTGGCTAGTTCCTTGTTCTGGGAGTAATTGGTGGGGAGGGGGGTGGTGTTGGATGGGGGGGAAAAGGGTATGCAGGCCAGCATAACAGCATCTGCTACAAACCCCCCCCCCTCCCCCCTCCACAGCTGACCAGACGCCTGCCGCCAATCAAAGAAGCCAAGCCGAGGCTGCAGAAGCTCTTCCGGGATTTCTGGCTGTACTCCGTCGTCATGGGCTTCGCCGTGGAGGGGTCAGGTAAGACAGGAAGTGAAGGCTGTATGTGAGTGTGGGTTAACTGTGCTTCCTGTAGGGACAGGAAGTGAAGGCTGTATGTGAGTGTAGGGAAACTGTGCTTCCTGTAGGGACCGGAAGTGAAGGCTGTATGTGAGTGTGGGGTAACTCTGCTTCCTATAGGTACAGGAAGTGAAAGTGTGGGTTAACTCTGCTTCCTATAGGTACAGGAAGTGAAAGTGTGGATTAAGTGTGTTTCCTGTAGGGACCGGAAGTGAAGGCTGTATGTGAGTGTGGGGTAACTCTGCTTCCTGTGGGGACAGGAAGTGAAAGTGTGGGGTAACTGTGCTTGCTGCAGGGCTGTGGCCGGAGGAGTGGTATGAGGGGGTGTGTGAAATCGCCACCAAGTCCCCCCTGCTGACCTTCCCCAGCGGAGAGCCCCTGCGGTCCGAGTTGCAGTACAACTCCGCCCTGAAGAACGACACCGTCACCCCGGTAACGAGCTGCCGCTACACACCGCCTTGCTTAGGGTAGGGATGAACTGGACGGATCATCTGGGCCACACAAAAAAAAGTGTGATTTCTCCCAACTTTTGAATCGCAGAGAAATGAGCTTGAAGCAGCACTCCTGAACAAAAACTATGACTCAGAGAAACCAATGGCCTGAGAGAGAGAGGGAGGGAGGGAGGGAGAGAGTTTGATTACACATCTTAATGGTGTGAGATGTGTTCCTGTAAATGCTGGCAGTATTTATAAATATATTTCCTTGAGCTGGAGTGTGAATCTGCTCTGTCTCGGCCTGTTGCTGTCGTCCAGCCTGTCTGCATACTGAAGGAGCGCCTGCTTTCCCTCCTTCCTTTTGTCTTTTACTGATCTGAAGTGGCTTCTGATTGGCTGTGGGATGTGTCAGCCATATTGCTTTCATGTGTCCATGGGGTATAGATCATCAGGTGAAGGACGGAAGGATGGCATTTTTGACTTTAGGGACGCAACCTACAGAACGCGTGTGCGTGTATGCCTCATCCAATCTAAACGTGTTTCTCTCAGGCCTGAATGGCCTCATCCAATCTAAACGTGTTTCTCTCAGGCCTGAATGGCCTCATCCAATCTAAACGTGTTTCTCTCAGGCCTGAATGGCCTCATCCAATCTAAACGTGTTTCTCTCAGGCCTGAATGGCCTCATCCAATCCAAACGTGTTTCTCTCAGGCCTGAATGGCCTCATCCAATCCAAACGTGTTTCTCTCAGGCCTGAATGGCCTCATCCAATCCAAACGTGTTTCTCTCAGGCCTGAATGGCCTCATCCAATCCAAACGTGTTTCTCTCAGGCCTGAATGGCCTCATCCAATCCAAACGTGTTTCTCTCAGGCCTGAATGGCCTCATCCAATCCAAACGTGTTTCTCTCTGGCCTGAATGGCCTCATCCAATCCAAACGTGTTTCTCTCAGGCCTGAATGGCCTCATCCAATCCAAATGTGTTTCTCTCAGGCCTGCGTGTACACCTCATCCAATCCAAACGTGTTTCTCTCAGGCCTGAATGGCCTCATCCAATCTTAACGTGTTTCTCTCAGGCCTGAATGGCCTTATCCAATCCAAATGTGTTTCTCTCAGGCCTGAATGGCCTCATCCAATCCAAACGTGTTTCTCTCAGGCCTGAATGGCCTCATCCAATCCAAACGTGTTTCTCTCAGGCCTGAATGGCCTCATCCAATCTTAACGTGTTTCTCTCAGGCCTGAATGGCCTCATCCAATCTTAACGTGTTTCTCTCAGGCCTGAATGGCCTCATCCAATCCAAACGTGTTTCTCTCAGGCCTGAATGGCCTTATCCAATCCAAATGTGTTTCTCTCAGGCCTGCGTGTACACCTCATCCAATCCAAACGTGTTTCTCTCAGGCCCGAATGGCCTCATCCAATCCAAACGTGTCTCTCTTAGGCCGAGCTGAACGACCTGCGCGGCACCATCAACAACCTCCTGGACCCGCCCCCTGAGGTCGCGGCGCTGGTCAACAAGCTGGACTTCGCCATGTCCACATACCTGCTGTCTGTGTACCGGCTGGAGTACATGAGGTACGGGCACTCATCCCGCACACTCACCCCACTCATCCCGATAATGCACACGCTGATGTTAGCGTTTATTCTCATCATGCAGCTCCACTTCTCAGTCCTTATCTTGCTGTGTAAAATTCTGCCCTGCTTGAGCAGATGCAGTCTTCTGATTTTGCGATAGTGATATAATTTTTATAAAAGCTCGGTGTCTGTCTTTCTCAGGGTCTTGCGGTCGCTGGATGCCGATCGTTTCCAGGTGATGTTCCGGTATTTCGAGGACAAAGCCATACAGAAGGACAAATCAGGTGGGCAGGCGTCCTCCCCACTCACCCCAAACGCTCTGAGAACGTTCAGAGAACATTCCCTTTACACTAGCCAATCGGCCGTTGGATGACATTGTGATTAGCTGATTATGCTTCCCCCAGATGGTCTTGGAATTGATTTTTTGTTCCAGACAAGTTCAGTCACAGAAGTAAAATCCAGGTGTGTTGCTTACAGAACTACTGGGAACATCCTCTGACGGTTTTGATGTAGTTGTGAAAAAAACATTATGGAAGCTGTGTCATACATTTTGAGAGTTCTGAGTGAAGGTATGAAAACGGCAGATTTGAGTTATTTTGATAACGTTACTGTTGGGTTGCCATGAATGGGCCCTCAGCAGCTGCCTTTTTCCCTCTTATGTAACCGAACTGAGTGACGTTCTCAGGCCTCTCTGAGTTAAGGGTGATGGTGGGGAAGGTATCTCCAGGAAAGTGGGCCGTTTGTGTGTGGAGTAGTCACTGTGAGGTCATCAGCTCTGTTTTGGTGATATTCATCCTGCTCTGTTTGGTGTGTTTTGGTGATAATCGTCCTGCTCTGTTTGGTGTGTTTTGGTGATAATCGTCCTGCTCTGGCTGCTCTGTTTTGGTGATAATCGTCCTGCTCTGGCTGCTGTGTTTTGGTGATAATCTGCCTGCTCTGGTTGCTCTTCCTGATCTCTAGGCATGATGCAGTGTGTGATTGCCGTAGGCGACAAGGTCTTTGAAGTCTTCCTCCAGATGATGGCCGAGAAGGTAAGCCTGACCAATAACAGATAATGTTATTGATCATTGATCACAAGTCCTGATCTAGCCTTATCTGCCAGGCTTATGCTGTTCAGATCAATAAACCCCCCCACTTTACAGAACCAGCGCTTTCTAGCCAATCACATCGCGTTGGGGGAGGGGTCTAATTTGAACTGGCTGGGGGGTCTCGAGCTCTCTCTGGGTTTGCCTGTGTTCTGAAACTAGGTCTGTTCAGTAACAGCTGATGACCAGAGTAAAAGGGTTCCTATTGGACGGTGGTTACATCTTGCCCCTTGGCTCCGCCCCCTCTCTGTGCAGCCTAAAACCAAAGAGCATGAGGAGGAGCTGGAAAACCACGCCCAGTTCTTATTGGTCAACTTCAACCACACCCATAAGAGGATTCGCCGGGTGGCTGACAAGTACCTGTCTGGATTGGCAGAAATGTGAGTAGGCGTGGTCATGCTGGTGCAAACACAAAACACTTTTATTTTATAAATTTGCCTTTAACTGCGTGAACTAATGACTTTAAATGTGCGAATGACTTTGCTGCTCAGTCTCAGGCTAATTTTAGATGTCTTAAAAGCTCTTAGTGCAGCAGTGCAGTTGGCGGTTGATGAGGGGGATGGAGTGGGCTGAGGAGAGGTTTGGGAGACGCGGTTGGTGGTTGCCGGTCGATGACGAGCGCTGTGTTCCTGTCTCCTCCAGGTTCCCTCACCTGCTGTGGAGCGGTCGGGTCCTGAAGACCATGCTGGACATCCTGCAGACCCTCTCCGTGTCCCTGAGTGCCGTACGTGCCCCCCCCGTCCCCCCACCCCCGTCCCCTCCCCGTCTCCGCCTCGTAAACGGGTTGTGTGCAACAGTAACGGGCATAAGAGCATCTGCTGCCAGCCCAAATGTGACATCCTGAAATCTAACCTGAGTTCATTGCCTGTCTGTTTTTATTAAGTAATGATAGTAATTATGGTTTTACAGAAAGCTGCTATCGAAGTGAGTGTTTGTGTTGGGATCATTTTGATTATGGGTCTGTATATATCAGAATAGTAAAGGAGCTAAATTGGAAATGACCGCCGTTGTTTCTGTGGTCAGGACATCCACAAGGACCAGCCGTACTACGACATTCCAGACACCCCCTACCGGATCACGGTGCCCGACACGTACGAGGCCAGAGAGGTAAGCCCCGCTCGGCATGCTGGGTAAACACAGAGTCTGTGAGGAGGAGTTTTATGGCAGGCGTTGGCCTGTGTGTGTCTTTGCCCAGCGTTGGGGGGTGTGTGTGACGTTGAGGTGTGGTGGGGTGTGTGTGATGTTGGGGTGTGTTGGGGTGTGCTGATGTATGTGTGTGACGTTGGGGTGTACTGGGGTGTCTGTGTGACATTGCGTGTGTGTGACGTTGGGGTATGTTGAGGTGTGTTGGGGTGTGTGTGTGTGACGTTGGGGTGTGTGTATGCTCTTGTTTGCAGAGCATAGTGAAGGACTTCGCTGCTCGCTGTGGGGAGATCCTGAAGGAGGCCATGAAGTGGGCACCCTCAGTCACTAAATCACACCTACAGGTGCGTGGGTCCTGCCCTGCTCCACCCCCCCATCCCGCATGGGACACACCCCCACGCCCATCCCTGCGCCCAAACGAGTCCCCCTGTGGTGACTGTGTGTAACTGCGTATGTCTCCAGGAGTACCTGAATAAGCACCAGAACTGGGTGTACCTGTATAAGCACCAGAACTGGGTGTCGGGTTAGGGTTAGTCTGGGCACTGCCCCCTGTGGTGACTGTGTATAACTGCATGTGTCTGCAGGAGTACCTGAATAAGCACCAGAACTGGGTGTCGGGCCTGTCCCAGCACACGGGCCTGGCCATGGCCACAGAGAGCATCCTGCACTTCGCTGGGTACAACCGCCACAGCACCTCCCTGGGGGTGAGTAAAGCTGTCATTAACATTGTTATTATTGCAGCTTCGGTGTATGTATTGGATTACTTATTTGTAGTGCCTCTATATATTCAAATGTTTTTTTCAGTGTATTATAGTTTATTCTGTCATAAGGGGGGTCTCTGACCAGTCGCAGCAGGGTCTGCAAAGCCGTTGACAGGTCTGTGACGCTGTGTACACCAATCACCAGCTTTTCGTTGTTACCAACGTACTCTGTGATTGGTGGAGTTCCTCTCTGTTTATTCTACTAGCGAGGTGACATCACTGGCTGCTGTGTCTCCCACAGACCACGCAGTTAACGGAGAGACCAGCTTGCGTCAAGAAGGACTACTCCAACTTCATGGCCTCCCTGAACCTCAGGAATCGCTACGCAGGGGAGGTAGAGTGGACTCTCCTACTCCGTTATTTACTTTCCTATCTTTTTTCTTTTCCTTTCCTCCTTTCCTGCTTCCTCCTTCCTCCTTTCCTTTCCTTTCTTTTCCTTTCCTCCTTTCCTGCTTCCTCCTTCCTCCTTTCCTTTCCTTTCTTTTCCTTTCCTCCTTTCCTTTCCTTTCCTTTCCTTTTCTTTCCTTCCATTCCCTTCCTCTTCCTTTCCTTTTGGCTGAAATGTGCAGTGACATGAGAATCAGATTCTGATTGTGCAGAGAAAGCAAATTGAAATTGGACCTGCGTCAAATAATTATTTATTTTACATGTTTGAATTTTAAAAAATGTGTTTGATCCAGGAATGAATGAAATGGAACTCACTTTGCAGAGGAGTCTAGTAGCTTTCTCTCCTGGGCAAGAGCTCATGATTTTCATGACTTTGTGTGTGCGTGTGTGTGTGTACATGTGCATGCGTGTGTGTGTGTGTGTGTGTGTGTGTGATCGGCAGGTGGCAGGCATGATAAATGTGGCAGAAGCCACTCGCAGCGGCACGGACCTCAACCAGCTGATGATTGGACAGATGAAACATGCGCTGGACAGTGGCCAACCAGAGGCCTTCACCCAGGCCATGTTCAAACTGGCCGCCCTGCTCATCAGCTCCGCAGGCAAGTCCCTATCTCTGACCCGAGTCACAGTCCTCTGAGCTCCTGCCCTGGTTTACTAACCTCTTACACAGCAAGTCACAGTCCTCTGAGCTCCTGCCCTGGTTTACTAACCCCTTACACAGCGAGTCACTGTCCTCTGTGCTCCTGTCCTGGTTTACTAACCTCTTACACAGCGAGTCACAGTCCTCTGTGCTCCTGTCCTGGTTTACTAACCTCTTACACAGCGAGTCACAGTCCTCTGTGCTCCTGTCCTGGTTTACTAACCTCTTACACAGCGAGTCACAGTCCTCTGTGCTCCTGTTCTTTACTAACCTCTTACACAGCGAGTCACAGTCCTCTGAGCTGCTGCTCTTTACTAACCCCTTACACAGCGAGTCACAGTCCTCTGTGCTCCTGCTCTTTACTAACCTCTTACACAGCGAGTCACAGTCCTCTGAGCTGCTGCTCTTTACTAACCTCTTTCACAGCGAGTCACAGTCCTCTGTGCTCCTGCCCTGGTTTACTAACCTCTTACACAGCGAGTCACAGTCCTCTGTGCTCCTGATCTTTACTAACCTCTTACACAGCGAGTCACAGTCCTCTGTGCTCCTGCTCTTTACTAACCTCTTACACAGCGAGTCACAGTCCTCTGTGCTCCTGCCCTGGTTTACTAACCTCTTACACAGCGAGTCACAGTCCTCTGAGCTCCTGCTCTTTACTAACCCCTTACACAGCGAGTCCCAGTCCACTGTGCACCTGCCCTGGTTTACTAATCCCTTACACAGCGAGTCACAGTCCTCTGTGCTCCTGTCCTGGTTTACTAACCCCTTACACAGCGAGTCACAGTCCTCTGTGCTCCTGCTCTTTACTAACCTCTTACACAGCGAGTCCCAGTCCTCTGTGCTCCTGCTCTTTACTAACCCCTTACACAGCGAGTCACAGTCCTCTGTGCTCCTGCTCTTTACTAACCCCTTACACAGCGAGTCACAGTCCTCTGTGTTCCTGCCCTGGTTTACTAACCCCTTACACAGCGAGTCACAGTCCTCTGTGCTCCTGCTCTTTACTAACCTCTTACACAGCGAGTCACAGTCCTCTGTGTTCCTGCCCTGGTTTACTAACCTCTTACACAGCGAGTCACAGTCCTCTGTGCTCCTGCTCTTTACTAACCTCTTACACAGCGAGTCACAGTCCTCTGTGTTCCTGCCCTGGTTTACTAACACCTTACATAGCGAGTCACAGTCCTCTGTGCTCCTGCTCTTTACTAACCCCTTACACAGCGAGTCACAGTCCTCTGTGTTCCTGCCCTGGTTTACTAACACCTTACACAGCGAGTCACAGTCCTCTGTGCTCCTGCTCTTTACTAACCCCTTACACAGCGAGTCACAGTCCTCTGTGTTCCTGCCCTGGTTTACTAACACCTTACACAGCGAGTCACAGTCCTCTGTGCTCCTGTTCTTTACTAACCTCTTACACAGCGAGTCACAGTCCTCTGTGCTCCTGCTCTTTACTAACCTCTTACACAGCGAGTCCCAGTCCTCTGTGCGCCTGCCCTGGTTTACTAACCCCTTACACAGCGAGTCACAGTCCTCTGTGCTCCTGTTCTTTACTAACCTCTTACACAGCGAGTCACAGTCCTCTGTGCTCCTGCCCTGGTTTACTAACCCCTTACACAGCGAGTCACAGTCCTCTGTGCTCCTGTTCTTTACTAACCCCTTACACAGCGAGTCCCAGTCCTCTGTGCTCCTGCCCTGGTTTACTAATCCCTTACACAGCGAGTCACAGTCCTCTGTGCTCCTGTTCTTTACTAACCTCTTACACAGCGAGTCACAGTCCTCTGTGCTCCTGCTCTTTACTAACCCCTTACACAGCGAGTCACAGTCCTCTGTGCTCCTGCTCTTTACTAACCCCTCACACGGGGACCTGTAGACATACCTCCGGTCCGTATCCCTCATTAAGGTCCTGTCCGTGTTGTTTCCATAGAAACGGACCCTCAGCTCCTGCACCACCTGTGCTGGTCGCCGCTGAACATGTTCACGGAGCACGGCATGGAGACGGCCATTGCATGCTGGGAGTGGCTGCTGGCTGCCCGGGACGGTGTGGAGGTCACGGTACATACAGGAATGAGCCGAGCCTCATAAACACACTCACACACACACACACACACACACACACACACACAGTCCCATACTGCTATTTTTATGAGGACTTCCCATAGACTACATTCATTCCGTAAACTCTAACCCTAACCCTAACCCCAACCCCAACCTCTACATGCCTAACCTTAACCGTAGCCTTAACCTGATTGTAACCCTAACCCTAAGTCCTAACCCTAAAACAGCCTCTTGAACTTGTGGGGACCAGCAAAAGGTCCCCACAAAGATACATTTTCCTCATCTTTCTATCCTTGTGAGGACATTTGGTTCCCACAAAGATAGCATTACAAGTTCACAGACTCAAACACACACAAACACAAACACACACAGTCCTTGTAAAAATCTCTATGTCCTCCACTGGTGGTATGTTCTACATGTTTTCCACAGAATAGAGGGGCTGTGGAGATTTTTCCAGAAAAAACCTGAGCGATGGCCAGTAATTCTGGGCAGCTGTCTTATTTGCGTATTAGATTCTATTTATCTGAGAAAAATGAAAATCACTCTTCCATGCTTTTGATGGTGATTTTGTATGTTAGCACACCTTAGAACATGGACAGTGTTGCATACATGTTGTCCCAAAGCGTTTTTAATATTGGATGTGTTGTGGGAGTGTTTGCGGGTTGTGGCCAGTGTTGGGTAAACGTTGTGAGAATGTTTGCGGGTTGTGGCCAGTGTTGGGTAAACGTTGTGAGAATGTTTGCGGGTTGTGGCCAGCGTTGGGTAAACGTTGTGAGAACGTTTGCGGGTTGTGGCCAGCGTTGGGTAAACGTTGTGAGAATGTTTGCGGGTTGTGGCCAGTGTTGGGTAAACGTTGTGAGAACGTTTGCGGGTTGTGGCCAGCGTTGGGTAAACGTTATGAGAATGTTTGCGGGTTGTGGCCAGTGTTGGGTAAACGTTGTGAGAATGTTTGCAGTACCTCACCTCACGCCCGCGTTGTGGCGCTCGTCTCTGCTCAGTTCATGCGGGAGATGGCGGGGGCGTGGCAGATGACGGTGGAGAAGAAGATGGGGCTGTTCTCGGAGGCGAAGGTGGAGGCCGACCCCCTGGCAGCGTCTGAGGAGAGCCAGCCCATACCCTGCCCCCCCGACGTCACCCCCCACTACATCTGGATCGAGGTGAGCACCCCCCCGACCCCCCCATCAAACACAACACCTCTCCTCTGCAGCTCACATAACCAACAACCCAACTTACTGCAGCTCACATAACCAACAACCCAACTTACTGCAGCTCACATAACCAACAACCCAACTTACTGCAGCTCACATAACCAACAACCCAACTTACTGCAGCTCACATAACCAACAACCCACCTTACTGCAGCTCACATAACCAACAACCCACCTTACTGCAGCTCACATAACCAACAACCCAACTTACTGCAGCTCACATAACCAACAACCCAACATACTGCAGCTCACATAACCAACAACCCAACTTACTGCAGCTCACATAACCAACAACCCAACTTACTGCAGCTCACATAACCAACAACCCAACATACTGCAGCTCACATAACCAACAACCCAACTTACTGAAGCTCACATAACCAACAACCCACCTTACTGCAGCTCACATAACCAACAACCCAACTTACTGCAGCTCACATAACCAACAACCCAACTTACTGCAGCTCACATAACCAACAACCCAACTTACTGCAGCTCACATAACCAACAACCCAACATACTGCAGCTCACATAACCAACAACCCAACTTACTGCAGCTCACATAACCAACAACCCAACTTACTGCAGCTCACATAACCAACAACCCAACTTACTGCAGCTCACATAACCAACAACCCAACATACTGCAGCTCACATAGCCGACAACCAAACTTACTGCAGCTCACATAGCCGACAACCAAACTTACTGCGTTTCACAAGACCCAACAGCTGTGCTTGTAGCAGTTCTGAGCAGTGTTCCCCGGCCTGTGGCTCAGCCCTTATAGTGGTGCAGCCCGTATCACGCTGTGTGGCCCCCCAGGTTCTGCTCTGTATGCAGCGTTTCTAACCTCCCGCCCCCCCCCCCCGCCCAATCCCCCCCAGTTCCTGGTGCAGCGCTTCGAGATCGCTAAGTACTCGAGTGCGGACCAGGTGGAGATGTTCGGCAGCCTGCTGCAGCGCTCCCTGTCCCTCACTGTTGGCGGGCCCAAGAGCAGCCTCAACCGTCACGTGGCCGCCATCGGGCCCCGCTTCAGGTCAGGCCCGGCTCCGGATTCCTCCGCCAGTAATCTCACCATGTTCACTTCCTTTTAGCATCGTACGCTCAAGTGTAATAATACCCCACTGACCGTGGTGGGATTGATTATGATCAGCAAATTACTGAGATGTTAGACTGATATTGTGGAATATTCAGGTAGGATTACGACTAAGTTTAAGATTCAAATTTAGAAAAGGAGAAAATTCAAGCTTGCCCAGGCTATAATGTAGGTTTTTTTAAACGTTGTATCACATTTTAAGAGCCTGCTGTGTTGTGTTTGAATTGGTGGATATTGAACCTCCAGAGAAAACTTTGCTGTGCTGCGTTAGGAAAGAATATGAAAGAGCAGTGCTTATAGAATCCAACAGTCTTCAGCTCCCTGTGAAACGTCTTATGGAAAACTGTATTAACATAACATAACATAATGCTGAGAACAGGCCATTCAGCCTGACAGTGCTCGCCATTTTCCTGACTAAATTGTACCTCGTGTTCTGATTACCTACAGAGTAGATAGTATCTGACCTTGTATCAAGCCTGGTCTTGACTTTCTGCCTCTACTACATGGCCTAGCAGGCTATTCCATATGTTGTTATGACAGTAAACAAAGCACAATATTGCTATAGCTTTAGCTCTTTTACCGTCTTCTCACTTGAGCTGTTGACCACATTTTTGTAAAATTTAAGTAGGACTGACTGATTCGATGTCTGTCACTGTCAGCTGAGGGGAATAAGGAAAGATTTTAATAATTATTTGTTTTTCCAGATATAGAGTTAACAGCAGTGGGTTGCCAGATTCATGAGAAACTCCCCTCACCACTGCGTTGCCAGATTAACAGGAAATCCCCCCGTGTTTCCCCGTCCAGGCTGCTGACTCTGGGCCTGGCTTTCCTCCACTCGGACGTGGTGACGAGCACCACCATCCGCAACGTCCTGCGGGAGAAGATCTACTCCACCGCCTTCGACTACTTCAGGTGCTCCTCAGCCGGACTGGCCCAAAGCGCTCAGAGAACTGTAAACTTTCATCTGAGAAGGAAACCGTGCGTCTAGAAAAATGAGTGCTGCTACAGTACAAAATTAGAAAAGTAAACGCGCGGACGTTCACACACACCACAGAAATGCACACAGTGCGTGTGTGTCATGTTCAGGAAGTGGGAAGGCTGTGTAGATGTGGGACAGCTTTACGTAATGCTGTCCGTGTTCTTGCTGAGTTGCGCTTGTGCTTTATGTCTTTTTTTTTTAATTTATTTTTTATGGTGATTTGTGTGCCTTTCCACCTATTGCAGCCAGGAGATCGATCGCTTGCTGGATAAAGTGTCTGAGTGCTGTTCCTGCACTGTAACACCTGCAGTGTTAATTCAGCTCTAACAGAGTACATGTGAGAGCTGATTGAACGCTGAACATTTAGCTGTTGTCCGTGACTCTTTAGAGAAGAATTTGTGACAGTTGTTTTTTTGGCTTCAAACCGGCGATTCCGGTTTAGGTGTGATCTCTGTGATGTGATTATTTTGACACCCGTGACACTCCCTGCTGTCATGCCACCCCAGCAGCGGTGCTTTGACTGCTGGGTTAAATATAGCTGTTTTCTTCAAACACTCCAGGAAGTCTGACAGGAATCCACAGAACGTATGAAAATATGTTTTCATGCACAGTAATTGGGAGACCGGTTTGGGTTATGTGATCAATTTCAGTTGATTCTCATTCTTACTCAACTGCCGCTGCCCCCCCCCCCCCCCCCCCCCCGATTTCCTGCAACTCCATCCCTGACTGCTGCTCTCCAGTTTGTGATATATATATATGTGTGTGTGTATATAAGAGCGACTGCTAAATGCTAGTGGCTAATGAGAGTGAATGTGAAAGGCCCATTAGTTTCATTATGGGGGGGACTCACTGAAGATACATTATGGGGGGGAGATTTGAAGGTTCATTCTAGGGGGCTCATTTAATGTTTATTTTTGGGGGGAACTTATTGAAGGTTCATACTGGGGGAGGGGCTCATTGAAGATTCATTATGGGGGGGCTTATTGAAGGTTCATATTTGGGGGGCTCATTGAAGGTTTATTTTTGGGGGGGGGCTCACTGCAAGTTCATTACTGGGGGGCTCATTTAAGGTTTTTTATGGGGGGCTCACTGCAGGTTCATTATGGAGGGGCACATTGCAGGTTCACTATGGGGGGGGCTCATTGCAGGTTCATTATGGGGGGGCACATCGCAGGTTCACTATGGGGGGGCTTACTGCAGGTTCATTACTGGGGGGCTCATTTAAGGTTTTTTATGGGGGGGCACATTGCAGGTTCACTATGGGGGGGGCTCATTGCAGGTTCACTATGGGGGGGGCACATTGCAGGTTCATTATGGGGGGGGCACATATGGGGGGGGGTTATTCTGTGGCAGTGCGTTGCTGACCCGCTCCCTCCCCACCGTGTTTCTGCAGCGGCTCCTCTAAGTTCCCCACGCAGGGGGACAAGAGGCTGCGGGAGGACATCAGCATGCTGACCCGCTTTTACGCCGGCATTCTGTCCGACAAAAAGTACCTCGCGGCCGGCCAGCTGGTGCCCCCCGGTGAGCCTGGCGCCAATCCGCCGCACAGCACCCTTTCCGCCGGGATTTTCGGATCGCTAATTGTTTCCAGCACTTCTCCGATATCGATCTTAAGTAAGCCGCCCTTGCTAAGGCTGTACCTCTGCAGTACAGTCCGAGCATGATGGTGCAGTTCAAATTTGTCTCGGCAGAATTTGAACTCACAGAAAAATGCATGGTGGCTATTACAATTTATTTGTATTTTCTCACATTTATTCATTAAAAAATTTTTTTTTGCATAAATGGATACATTATTTTTGTTGTTTTGCACCAATGCATTAATTTATTTTTCAACCAATTTGCATAAATTTCTAGATTATTTTTCCAGTTAGCATAAAGTGATACATTATTTTGCAGCTCATTTGCATAAACGAATGCAGTATTTGCTAGTGAATTTGCATGGATAAAGTAGGCCTTTCCCCAGCAGTCAGTTAGTGATGTTATGATTTTTAGAGGGCACGTCTGATTGTGAATTTACAGGATGTTTATTTAATGCATGAGCGTGAAATCATAGCTCAGCCAGAGAGGGTGCTTTTGGGTGCTTTTGGGTGCTTTTGGGTGCTTTTGGGTGCTTTTGGGTGCTTTTGGGTGCTTTTGGGTCTTTTGGGTGCTTTTTTCTCGAAGCTTTCCTGGGGCTGGTGTCCTTTGCATGTTTTGCATGCGAAACACTCGCCCTGATTTTGCCCGTCTGAGCGCTGAACCAGCGCGTGTGTGATGTGCACACTGGTGCACGTCCAACCATCAGTCAGCATGTGCTCAGACAACAACAACAGTGTGGTCAGTTAACCAGGACCCGACCATGAGCAGCCTGTCTGTGGTCCTGTGTGGTCGGATAACCAGGACCCGACCATGAGCAGCCTGTCTGTGGTCCTGTGTGGTCGTATAACCAGGACCCGACCATGAGCAGCCTGTCTGTGGTCCTGTGTGGTCGTATAACCAGGACCCGACCATGAGCAGCCTGTCTGTGGTCCTGTGTGGTCAGATAACCAGGACCCGACCATGAGCAGCCTGTCTGTGGTGAGCGCGGCCGACCCGCGGAACAGCATGGACGTAGCGGTGGGGTCCCGGCAGCAGAGCGGCCAGGGCTGGATCAACACTTACCCCCTGTCCAGCGGCGTCAGCACCATCTCCAAAAAATCAGGTGCGCCTCCGGGCCAGCAGGGGGTAGCAGAGGGAAGCCCTGCTTACACACACACACCTGAACCCTGAGCTTACAGTCATGCCTGCTGGCTTCATGTTCCTGATGTGTCTCAGAGCTGTGAGAGTTCTGGGGCAGTTATGAAGGCTGTGTGGGGGGGGGGGTCTGTTCGGGGGGGGGGGGGGGGGGGGGGGGTCTGTTCGGGGGGGGGGATCTGTTCGGTCTGTCGGTGTCCGTCATGCTCAGGGCTTATGTTTTTACTCCAGGACTTTCAAAGAAGAGCAACCGGGGAACTCAGCTTCACAAGTACTACATGAAACGCCGGACCCTGCTGCTGGCCTTGCTGGTGAGACCCCCCCCCCCCCCCCCCCCCCCTCGACCCCCAAACCCCCCTGCCCAACCCTAACCCTAACCCTAACCCTAACCCTAACCCCAACCCTAACCCTAACCCCAACCGGTCTGGCATGAGAGTTACGCAGATGCCAAATAAAATCTGCACCTTGTACTTGTTTTTTGTTAGTTTTTATAAAATAATGTCGATTGTAATAAATAGCACTTGATTTTTTATCAAACCTTGGCAATGGCTCATTTTATATGAAGGATTGCCTGTTAAAGCAGTGGTTCTCCTCGCCTCTGGAACTGTGAAGAGGAAGGAGATGTCAGTTGGTTAGATGTGTTTGCTGTGTGAATTTTCATTTAAATTCAAGCCTATATACAATTCTAGAAGAAATCCACGGGCATTTTCTGGTAAAAAATACATTTAAATGTTGTTACATGTTTTTATCACAAAATACTTTATAAATAAAATGTATCTGTTAACTGCAGAGTCTAAAATACGTAAATGCAGATACGTATTCTGAATACATGCATTTACAATATGCATTTTCCCCTGAGATCGCAGAGGGTGTTTTTTGGCGTTGACCGTGTCCCCTTGCAGGCCAGCGAGATCGAGCGTCTGACCACCTGGTACAACCCGCTGTCCACCCAAGAGCTGTCGGTGCCCACCGAGCAGTCCGTGGAGACCAGCATCGCCAACTGGAGGTCCAAGTACATCAACCTGAGCGAGAAGCAGTGGAAGGACCACGTCAACCTGGCCTGGAGCATCTCACCGTACCTGGCCCTGCAGCTACCTGTGAGGTAAACCCTCCGCCCCCCCTTGAACAAACAACATACATTTCATGAAATGATAGCAAATACAGTTATACATTTTTGAGTCAAAGAATTTAGGCTGTTTAATGAAAGCTTTATATATTTCCTGAAAATGTTTTAAAAGGAAAATAACAGGGTGTACATGTAGGCTGTGCATAAAATATGATAAATTGGTGTTTGGGATAAATTTCTTAAACCATTTGATTACTCAAGAAATTGCGTGATATTTTAAATTAATACATTGAATTTGAATTCATTTCCTAAACTGAATGAATTGAAATTGGCTGAACGATCAATCTTAAGTGTGTAGTAAAATGTATCATAAAAGATATTCCAATGCTCCATAATGTGTGGGAAAATGAACAAATTCCTCATATTTAAAAAGGGCCTCATATTTGCAGTATATGTCGGTTTAGTCCGTGTCTGTGCGGATAGGCAAAGTCAGCCTTTGTGGTTTGGAGAGGCTCTGTTGAGCTGTGTTTCTGAGCATGCTCAGCAGGGTGCTTATGCTGGACAGAGTGAGGTACAGTGTGTTTCTGAGCATGCTCAGCAGGGTGCTTATGCTGGACAGAGTGAGGTACAGTGTGTTTCTGAGCATGCTCAGCAGGGTGCTTATGCTGGACAGAGTGAGGTACAGTGTGTTTCTGAGCATGCTCAGCAGGGTGCTTATGCTGGACAGAGTGAGGTACAGTGTGTTTCTGAGCATGCTCAGCAGGGTGCTTATGCTGGACAGAGTGAGGTACAGTGTGTTTCTGAGCATGCTCAGCAGGGTGCTTATGCTGGACAGAGTGAGGTACAGTGTGTTTCTGAGCATGCTCAACAGGGTGCTTATGCTGGACAGAGTGAGGTACAGTGTGTTTCTGAGCATGCTCAGCAGGGTGCTTATGCTGGACAGAGTGAGGTACAGTGTGTTTCTGAGCATGCTCAGCAGGGTGCTTATGCTGGACAGAGTGAGGTACAGTGTGTTTCTGAGCATGCTCAGCAGGGTGCTTATGCTGGACAGAGTGAGGTACAGTGTGTTTCTGAGCATGCTCAGCAGGGTGCTTATGCTGGACAGAGTGAGGTACAGTGTGTTTCTGAGCATGCTCAGCAGGGTGCTTATGCTGGACAGAGTGAGGTACAGTGTGTTTCTGAGCATGCTCAGCAGGGTGCTTATGCTGGACAGAGTGAGGTACAGTGTGTTTTAGTGTACAAATGCTAAATATCTGGGAATTTTCTTTTTAGGAAGTGTTTTGGACTGGAGGAAATTCCTTGTTTTTCACCGTTGGTCAGCTGTGATTCCCTAATTCCCGCTGTGATTCCCTAATTCCCGCAGGTTTAAGAATTCGGAGGCCATTGTTGCCGAGGTGACGCGGCTGGTGCGTCTGGATCCCGGTGCGGTCAGCGACGTTCCGGAGGCGGTCAAGGTCAGGTGACCTGCGGTCATTCCGAGCAAATTTTCCCTCGTCCTGTTGAAGCTCGCGAGCAAGGGATTGGATAACTGTGGTTCGGTTCGAATCGGCTATGGCACAATTAGCACCTGGTAGCCTTAAGGTCAGATCTGCCCTGGCCCGTTACCACTGGTTTATTATTTAAATATTTGAAGGGCAATTTTGTGTGCAAATGCTTCTATGAACAATGATGATCTCAGAGGCATAGAGTTATCAGTCTCACAGTTGCATAACCATAGCCCTCACTGTATGTTATGTGTCTGTATGTTACATCCTGTGACCTGTGCCCTGTTCCAATGTTGCGTTTGACGCTCCTTTTGCGCAGTTCCTGGTCACCTGGCACACCATCGACGCCGACTCCCCGGAGCTGAGCCACATCCTGTGCTGGGCGCCGGCCGACCCCCCCACGGGCCTGTCCTACTTCTCCAGCCTGTACCCCCCCCACCCGCTCACCGCCCAGTACGGCGTCAAAGTGCTGCGCTCCTTCCCCCCCGTACGGTTACTGCTGCTTCTCTTCTCTCCTCTCCTCTCTCCTTATCTCCTCTCCTCTTCTCTCCTCTTCTCTCCTCTTCTCTTATCTCCTTTTCTCCTCTCCTCTTCTCTCCTCTTCTCTTGTCTCCTTTTCTCCTCTCCTCTTCTATCTCCTTTTCTCCTCTCCTCTTCTCTCCTCTTATCTCCTTTTCTCCTCTCCTCTTCTCTTATCTCCTTTTCTCCTCTCCTCTTCTCTCCTCTTCTCCCCTCTTCTTTTCTCTCTCCTTATATACTCTCCTCTTATCTCCTTTTCTCTCCTCTTCCCTGAAAACTGTCTTGTGTCTCACACCCCCCAAAGTGGGTGGAATTACAACGAGCCGCTCATTTTTGGTTTCCATGGCAAAACCCAGGTTAATCAGTGAATTGAATGTGATTGATTGGATGTGTGAGGACCGCCCATTTCTTAATTAAAATGATTCCTGTAGAATTTCTTTACTTATAATTGGCAAGATGGGTTGAATGGCCTGCTCTGTGTTATATTTTTAAATGTAAGAATTGTAGCAGTTGTGGAAATGCTGTGTAATGTTAATCAGTTTTAGATGTGTACATTGATGGTAGTAAATACTCCTGTTTTTGTCTCTCCAGGACGCCATTTTATTCTACATTCCTCAGATTGTTCAGGCGCTCCGGTATGACAAGGTGAGGAAGAGTTAGTATGTAAATGGATTGTGTGTAATGACTGTTAGCTTGTCAGTCACTCTGTGTAAGAGTACATGCTAAATGCATCAAACGTGAAACGTGTGTTCCTGGTTTCACCGCCACTTCCTGTTTCCTCCAGATGGGGTACGTGCGTGAGTACATCCTCTGGGCTGCCCAGACCTCCCAGCTCCTGGCTCACCAGTTCATCTGGAACATGAAGACCAACATCTTCCTGGACGAGGAGGGACACCAGAAAGACCGTGAGTGTCTCTCAGAATCCAGCAGTCGCACCCCAGAGGGAACCTGACCGGGGGTTCGGACCCTGTGGCAGTTTAGCCGTTTACGGTTTAGAAACACAGGAAGTCTTTTTGTATTCTGGTCCTCTCATAGTTCCTCGTATATATTAGTTTATAACCTGTTTTTCCATTAGCCCTTGCTAATTAGACATCGTACTGTTGGTGCTCACTTAATTTTTCAGGCTCATAACCTTACAGCACTATGAGCCTGACCAGGCTGCTCATAACCTTACAGCACTGCGAGCCTGACCAGGCTGCTCATAACCTTACAGCACTATGAGCCTGGCCAGGCTGCTCATAACCTTACAGCACTATTAGCCTGATCAGGCTGCTCATAACCTTACAGCACTATGAGCCTGACCTGGCTGCTCATAACCTTACAGCACTATGAGCCTGACCAGGCTGCTCATAAGCTTACAGCACTGTGAGCCTGATCAGGTTCAGCATGGTACTATGCTAGTGGTGAGCTACTTCTTCTGAGGCATCATAATTTTGCGTGGTTTCAACTGTGTACGCATAGTTAACCTACATCATAATGGTCATTAGTGCTGCTGATGTAACTTTTAATCTCTCCCTTCCTCTCTCTCCTTCTTTCCCTCCCTCTCTCCTTCCTTCCTTCCCTCCCTCTCCTTGTCTCCATCCAGCTGATATCGGGGAGCTTCTGGAGCAGATGGTGGAGGAGATCACAGGCTCTCTCTCCGGTCCCGCCAAGGACTTCTACCAGCGCGAGTTTGACTTCTTCAACAAGATCACCAACGTCTCTGCCATTATCAAGTACGAGCTCCGCTGCCGCCACAGATTCTCTATGGGCTCACCAGATGCTCTGCTCCTGCGTTCCGCCCCTCCTGTCTATGTAGTACCTACAGGAGGGTCCAGCCAATGACAGGAGGTCCCACACTACTGCTGGAGCTGCTGTTCTGCTCTGCAGTCCAGAGCAGCCATTCCCACAGGGCTGTACTGCTCTGCAGTCCAGAGCAGCCATTCCCACAGGGCTGTGGCTGCTCTGCAGTCCACAGCAGCCATTCCCACAGGGCTGTGGCTGCTCTGCAGTCCAGAGCAGCCATTCCCACAGGGCTGTGGCTGCTCTGCAGTCCACAGCAGCCATTCCCACAGGGCTGTGGCTCTTCTTACTCCCCTGAGTGGGTTTTACTGAAGGTGCATCACATTGGAATGGCCTCTGTAACATGGAGGCAGACGTTTTTCTGTTGAGTTGAGAATACAGTGCTGAGTTTCTGGTGCGTGTGTGGAGTCTGTGCTGTTGCTTTCTGTTTGGTCCTCCCGCCAAGCTGGCTAGCTATCCCACAGTCCTCTGTTCCTGGTTCCCTCATGAGCATGAGTTCCTTACAGTCATTTTTAGTCATTTAGTGTGTGCGCTTATTCCAGGGAAATTAATTGCACCCAATGGTCAAAGAACAGACAGCAAGCTAATGGTTTCAGTATAATTATTACTTACAGTAGTGTCATGAGCAGTACTAGTGAACGCCACTATACAGGCTGACCACATAACCTAACGTGGCAGTGTGTTGGGTAGGGAGCTGTACGGCTTCTAACCTGAAGGTTGCAGGTTTGATTCCCAGGTAGGGAATCTACAAAACCATATGTCCCTCTGTATAAACGTTACTGTGTAAAGCTGCAAAGAGCTATGCAAGTTACTCTGGGTAATTGCGTCTGCTGAACGGCTGTAATGTAATGAAGGGCAGTAATGTAATGTAAGTTTACCTACCACAGTAGGAAGAGGGGTGTTAGGTGTTGTTTTCCTGTTTCCTGTTTATAAATTTGCGAAATTTCCCCCCCCCCCCTTTTTTTTTGTTTTGTTTTGTTTTGTTCATGACACTTAATACGTTGCCCCATCCCAGCACTTCTTGGTAATTTGTATTTGTCATAATACTGTAGCTTATTCTTCTGCCTAGTTGGCTTTGCAGAGGTTAGGTCTGAATAGTGTTCACTGTGTGAACTTAACTGTGTTCTCGGCTAGAAATAGCTGTACAAAATAAGTATTATATCTTACTGAACCTGTGTTTAGTAGTTGTCTATGACCATGAAATGCACTTTTTGTACGTCGCTTTGGATAAAAGCATCTGCCAAATAAATGTAATGTAATGCGAAAGGTATAGTATAAATGTTGTGGTTTTATGCACACTTAAATTGCAAAAATAAATGAAAAACTCTTGAAGAGTAAATATATTGTGGAAATAAGTGAATATTGGACACGTGGCAGTAGGTGCACTCTGGGTGTTTGAGTTTGAAGAGTGTCATGATGACATGGAGGTAAAGCTGTCCGTCACTGCAGGCCTGCAGGGTAACCCCGCCTCCCTCCACAGGCCCACGCCCAAAGGGGAGGAGCGTAAGCGGGCGTGTCTGAAAGCCCTGTCCGACATCCGGGTCCAGCCTGGTGAGCGAGCCCTTTTCAGACTGCAGCTACACGCACACACACACACATGCATGCACGCTTGCGCGCGCACACACACACACGTGCACACACTCTCCAGATTTGCCTAACCAGGCAGGGCCTGGAGCCTTACTTTTCTGTTGTGTTATTCTCATAGGCTGTTATTTACCCAGCAACCCGGAGGCCATTGTGCTGGACATCGACTACAAGTCCGGGACTCCCATGCAGAGGTGAAGCTAACCTGCCGTACAGCTTTTCATTATTTTACAATACAGCTAGTACTTTTCAGCACAGCGTCTCATTATTTTACAATACAGCTAGTACAGCTTTTCAGCACAGCGTCTCATTATTTTACAATACAGCTAGTACAGCTTTTCAGCACAGCGTCTCAGTGTTTTACAATACAGCTAGTACAGCTTTTCAGCACAGCGTCTCAGTATTTTACAGTACAGCTAGTACAGCTTTTCAGCACAGCGTCTCAGTATTTTACAGTACAGCTAGTACAGCTTTTCAGCACAGCGTCTCAGAATTTTACAGTACAGCTAGTACAGCTTTTCAGCACAGCGTCTCAGTATTTTACAGTACAGCTAGTACAGCTTTTCAGCACAGCGTCTCAGAATTTTACAGTACAGCTAGTACAGCTTTTCAGCACAGCGTCTCAGTATTTTACAGTACAGCCAGTACAGCTTTTCAGCACAGTGTCTCAGTATTTTACAGTAGTGCTTTTAATTTTACAGCACAGCTAGTACAGTTTTTCATTATTTTACGCTGTCGTCATGGAGGTTCACAATCTCCTGTGGCTGGGGGTTCGATTCCTGGCCATGCCTCTTCCTGTTCTGCCATCATGTCTCGATCTCTGCTTCCCTGTCTGAATAAAGGGGGAAAATACAAATATTCCGCCATAAAAGACGTTTCTGCCATTATGTATTTCAGATTTCATGTTTGAATGGCTGTCTGATAGTTTTTGACCAAAATAAATAAATGAATTCTGTGCAAGTTTTGTTATTAATATTAATTAACCACTTACCTTCTTACAAGTGAACCAATGCGTGCTGCCAGTCCTGTGAATAATAACAGTGATAATCGCTGTAATAAAAGGTGTGAATGTGAACTTGCTGTGTGTCTTTGCTCCCGTCCAGTGCTGCGAAGGCCCCTTACCTGGCCAGGTTTAAAGTCAAGCGCTGTGGGGTGAGCGAGCTGGAGAAAGAAGGTGGGTAAAAACACACCTGTACAGGTGCGCTGTGGCAGAACAGTACCTGACATTTAGTCAAATCCATGCTGTGCATTACAGCAGCGATGGTCAATCACCGACTGTGTTTGAGCACTGCAGTGTGTTAGCTCACTGACTGTGTGTTTGAGTGCTGCAGTGTGTTAGCTCACTGACTGTGTGTTTAAGTACTGCAGCGTGTTAGCTCACTGACTGTGTTTGAGCACTGCAGTGTGTTAGCTCACTGACTGTGTGTTTGAGTGCTGCAGTGTGTTAGCTCACTGACTGTGTGTTTGAGTACTGCAGTGTGTTAGCTCACTGACTGTGTGTTTGAGTACTGCAGCGTGTTAGCTCACTGACTGTGTTTGAGCACTGCAGTGTGTTAGCTCACTGACTGTGTGTTTGAGTACTGCAGTGTGTTAGCTCACTGACTGTGTGTTTGAGTACTGCAGCGTGTTAGCTCACTGACTGTGTGTTTGAGTACTGCAGCATGTTAGCTCACTGACTGTGTGTTTGAGTACTGCAGTGTGTTAGCTCACTGACTGTGTGTTTGAGTACTGCAGTGTGTTAGCTCACTGACTGTGTGTTTGAGTACTGCAGTGTGTTAGCTCACTGACTGTGTGTTTGAGTACTGCAGTGTGTTAGCTCACTGACTGTGTGTTTGAGTACTGCAGTGTGTTAGCTCACTGACTGTGTGTTTGAGCACTGCAGTGTGTTAGCTCACTGACTGTGTTTGAGCACTGCAGTGTGTTAGCTCACTGACTGTGTGTTTGAGTACTGCAGTGTGTTAGCTCACTGACTGTGTGTTTGAGTACTGCAGTGTGTTAGCTCACTGACTGTGTGTTTGAGTACTGCAGTGTGTTAGCTCACTGACTGTGTGTTTGAGTACTGCAGTGTGTTAGCTCACTGACTGTGTTTGAGTACTGCAGCGTGTTAGCTCACTGACTGTGTGTTTGAGTACTACAGTGTGTTAGCTCACTGACTGTGTGTTTGAGTACTGCAGTGTGTTAGCTCACTGACTGTGTGTTTGAGTATTGCAGCGTGTTAGCTCACTGACTGTGTGTTTGAGTACTGCAGCGTGTTAGCTCACTGACTGTGTGTTTGAGTACTGCAGTGTGTTAGCTCACTGACTGTGTTTGAGCACTGCAGTGTGTTAGCTCACTGACTGTGTTTGAGCACTGCAGTGTGTTAGCTCACTGACTGTGTGTTTGAGTACTGCAGTGTGTTAGCTCACTGACTGTGTGTTTGAGTACTGCAGTGTGTTAGCTCACTGACTGTGTGTTTGAGTACTACAGTGTGTTAGCTCACTGACTGTGTTTGAGTACTGCAGTGTGGTTAGGTCACTGACTGTGTGTTTGAGTGCTGCAGTGTTTAGGTCACTGATGTACACATTTAAAGTTTCAAAGTCTTACAGAATATACTGAAATAAAATGTATTATCAATATTTAACCAGAGAATATATAGGCAAATATTCATATTACTTATGTCACATGTTGCAGTGCATAGTGGTTAAATGTATTTGTCATTCTGGTTGTGTGATGAGCCCTATATTTACAGTATTGTGCAGTGTGCTCCATTCCCGTCTGGGGCAGTGCCCTGCAGCCCGCCTTCAGTGCTCCTCTTCCTCTCTATTCAGGGCTGAGCTGCCAGTCTGACTCCCTGGAGGAGAACGAGGAGGCGGGAGCGGGGGCAGGGAGGGTGTGCTGGCAGGCGGCCATCTTTAAAGTGGGCGACGACTGCCGACAGGTAGGGAAACCAAACTTGACCAAGAAGTACTTATGGCATCTGCCAATTGGCCTAATGGTGAATATTGGTTAATTGGTCCGGCTGCTCGTGGGGATAACAGTGTTTCTGTTCAGCTGTAAGGGAGCTCGTGAGGCTGACGGTGTTTCTGTCTGGCTGCTCGTGTGGCTAACAGTGTTTCTGTCTGGCTGCTCGTGTGGCTAACAGTGTTTCTGTCTGGCTGCTCGTGTGGCTAACAGTGTTTCTGTCCGGTTGTAAGGAGCTTGTGAGGCTAATGGTGTTTCTGTCCGGTTGGCTCTTGCAGGACATGCTGGCGCTGCAGATCATCGGCCTGTTTAAGAACATCTTCCAGCTGGTGGGGCTGGACCTGTTTGTGTTCCCCTACCGCGTGGTGGCCACCGCACCTGGGGTAAGAGATGGGGGGTCTGGCTGTACCGCCCCCCCCCCCCCCTTTTCATTCCTTCATTTTTGCACCTGCGGTACTGACCAACCACGCTACAGACCAGCTGAGCGTGCGCGTGCTGCTTCCAGGTTCTTCTGCTGACTGATCAGTCTGTGGGTCTGAGGGTTTGACTGTAGATCTGAGCTTCAGTCTGTAGATCTGAGGGTTGGTCTGTAGATGTGAGGTTCAGTCTGTAAATCTGAGGGTTGGTCTGTAGGTCTGAGGGTCATTCTGTAGATCTGAGGTTCGGTCTGTAGATCTGAGGTTCGGTCTGTAGATCTGAGGGTTAGTCTGTAGATCTGAGGGTCAGTCTGTAGATGTGAGGTTCAGCCTGTAGATCTGAGAGTTGGTCTGAGGGCCATTCTGTAGATCTGAGGTTCAGTCTGTAAATCTGAGGGTTGGTCTGTAGGTCTGAGGGTCATTCTGTAGATCTGAGGTTCAGTCTGTAGATCTGAGGTTCGGTCTGTAGATCTGAGGGTTAGTCTGTAGATCTGAGGGTTAGTCTGTAGATGTGAGGTTCAGTCTGTAGGTCTGAGGGTCATTCTGTAGATCTGAGGTTCAGTCTGTAGATCTGAGGTTCGGTCTGTAGATCAGAGGTTCGGTCTGTAGATCAGGGGGTCAGTCTGTAGATCTGTGGGTCGTTCAAACCTGATGTATTAATCCTGTCTGTGATTTCCCATGAGTCAGTGCGGCGTCATCGAGTGCATCCCGGACTGCAAGTCCCGTGACCAGCTGGGGCGGCAGACAGACTTCGGGATGTACGACTACTTCAGGAACCAGTATGGCGACGAGTCCACGCTGGCCTTCCAGAAGGTGAGCGCTGCGGCCTGCTCACTGACCTGGGGTCAGTTTGGCCCTTTAGCTCATAATGGACAGGCTGGGGATGTGGGTGGGGAGACCTGATCTGGGTTCCGTGCTCCTGCTGTGAAGTGCTCTGTGGCTGTGGGACCTGTCCCTCTACCTGCACTGACACCGCTAACATCTGGACATCTTTGTGAAAATATGTTTTTTTGTAAAATCGTGCAGGAAATTACTGGTGCTTAAACATATGTCTAATGTAAAGGTCTGATGTAGAAGACCTCTAAGGCTCTGTGATAGAGCCCCTCCTCTTACCCATAATTCATATTGGGGGCCATTCCTTTGATTGCTCCACTGGTCTATAGCTGTCACTCAGACCAGCTCTATTGTTTGATCTGGGAAGATCTCTGTGTCTCACTCTCCTCCCAGGCTCACTTAATTAAGGGCTCTCTTTCTCCCACTCTCTCTCTCAGGCGCGGTATAACTTTATCCGCAGTATGGCAGCCTACAGCCTGCTGCTCTTCCTGCTGCAGATCAAAGATCGGCACAACGGCAACATCATGCTGGACAGCAAGGGTCACCTCATCCACATCGGTCAGTAACTACGCCTCTGCCCTGCCCCGCACCTCATCCACATTGGTCAGTAACTACGCCCCTGCCCTGCCCTGCACCTCATCCACATTGGTCATTAACTCCACCCCTGCCCCACCCCTATCCTGCCGCTCATCCACATTGGTCATTAACTCCACCCCTGCCCCGCCCCTCATCCACATTGGGCAGTAGCCCCGCCCCTTATTCACATCAGGCAGAACCCTCCTGTTTGATGTTTGATGTGAGTGTGTGTGTTTTCTGTGCTGCTCAGATTTTGGGTTCATGTTTGATGTGAGTGTGTGTGTTTTCTGTGTTCTCAGATTTCAGGTTCATGTTTGAGAGCTGTGCTGTCATTGGCAGGTTTCGGGTTCATGTTTGAGAGCTCTGCTTTCATTGGCAGATTTCGGGTTCATGTTTGATAGCTCTGCTTTCATTGGCAGATTTTGGGTTCATGTTTGAGAGCTCTGCTTTCATTGGCAGATTTCGGGTTCATGTTTGAGAGCTGTGCTGTCATTGGCAGATTTTGGGTTCATGTTTGAGAGCTCCCCTGGGGGGAACTTGGGCTGGGAACCGGACATCAAGCTGACGGACGAGATGGTGATGATCATGGGTGGGAAGATGGAGGCCACACCCTTCAAGTGGTTCATGGAGATGTGTGTGCGTGGTTACCTGGCAGTTAGGTGAGTACATGGAGATGTGTTTACACTGGTTTACTCCGGTTTAATCTGATTTACTCTGGTATAGTCCGGTTTGATCTGGTTTAATCTGGTTTACTCTGGTTTACTTTGGTCTACTCAGGGTTTCTCTAGTTTATTCTGGTCTTCTCTTGTTTTCTGGTTTTCTCTGTTTTACATTGTTTTACACAGTTTTACTCTGGTTTAATCTGGTTTACACTGGTTTACACTGGTTTACTTTGGCTATTCATATTTACTCTGGTTTACTTAGGTTTACACTGTTTTACTCTGGTTGACTCCGGTTGACTCTGGTTTACTCTTTTTAACTCCTTGCTGCCTCTCCACAGGCCCTACATGGATGCTGTTGTTTCCCTGGTAACGCTGATGCTGGACACCGGGTTGCCGTGCTTCCGAGGACAGACCATAAAGCTGCTCAAGTGAGTGACAGGTTTGCGATGATGTCATACTGTGCCAGGGTCTGTAGAAGTTTTACATTAGAGCCTGTTAAACATATAATAATAATAATCAATCAATCTGCGCAGCTCAGTTCTCTGCATTAAATCCAGCTCTGTGTGAGTTTATGTAAGGCAAATAGGATCCACATACTCTTTCCCAGTATAACATACTCTATGAGTGTTGATTTTACACTCAACATTTTCCTGTACATCTCTCTATCTGTCATTTCATATGTCTTGATGTGTTCACCATTTTGTTTTGTAATAAGAGTGTTTAAGTATGTGTAAGGTACAGGACGTGAGAGCGTGTGTCATTTCTGAACAAAGCACACGTCACTGGAAACACACAGATAGGCACTCGTGTGTTTGTCCTGATAAGATGGGCCATGTTGGTCATGTCGGGACCTCTGAGAGAATTTAAAGCAGCACAGAAGGGTTACTGCGGCCCAAACTTGTGTTGTGTTTCAGTGACCTTCCCGCTGGCCTGTGTGATGTGCTATAAACTTTCACTCTCTTTCGTACAGCGTTAGTTGTGGTGAATTCCGACATTGTCCTGACTTTGACTGTATGGAAAAAAAGCTTTGGTTCCTGACAGTGGCTAATCTATCTGATGACATAAGATGATATCTGTCGTCTTCCTGTCTGTCTGTCTATCCACCCTCTATGTATCCAGAAGAAACCAATTTGAGATTCACATTGTGTACCTTACCAAAGCCTGATGTTATAACTGCATCGATTAGGGTAGCAAGCCAAATGAGTAGCTTATAACGAGACAAGTCTAATGTGTGATTATGATTGATTAAAGACACTGGGACAAGAGGCTAACGCTAACAGTGCTGTGGACACACGTCTGTTTGCAGGCAGAGGTTCAACCCCAACGCCAGTGAGAAGGAGGCCGCAGCTTTCATCATTAAAATCATCCAGAGCTGCTTCCTCAGCAGCAGGTAATGTGTGACTCGTGCGCGAAGCTGGCGGCCATCTTACAGCGCCCTTGCGTCTCTGTGTGTTAAACCCCGTTGTACAGCCCTGCAGGCAGTGAATACGGGGTACGCTCCTAAAGAGGGAAGCAGAAACTAACTTTACCCTGCAGTCTTCTATCAGTGGGCCTTATCTGGAGGCAGAGAGAGAACCCAGGTGCATCACCAGAGCTTTGTGAGCAACAGACCTGATAAAAACACGCCTAAAAAAAAAAGTCACATTTCTGAAGCCATTTCAGCATCGCAGGTCTGTTGACTCACACTGAGGGTATTTTTCTCGTTCTTGTTAGAATGTGGTACACAGACTGAAGTTATTGCACAAATGCAGTGACTGCGATGCGTATGGCAGCCCTGCACCTCAGACCGGTCCGTAATCGCACAGTTAAGGGCCTGGATTAAAGGGAGAGTGAACAAAGGCATCCCCGGTCATGGGCACTGTGGCCTTCTTTTCATTTCAGACCGCAGGCTTGGCAGGATATCCTGACTGGCTAAACTAGCGAACGTTCTTTTAGCACTTGTAGTGCAGATTTAAAGATTATTGATGCTAACCGATGTGGTGCACTGTGCAGTGGGGCAGGAAGGTGTGGTAGCGCTGTAGCCCTGTTCAGACACTGTAAACGATACAGATTTTTCACTGGACTGCTTCCTGCAATGACGGGTTCAAAGTTCAAAAGGCAGGAAGTGCACACTTGGGTTACCGTAATGCTTGAGGTTTACCTTAAGTAAACCGGTTTCCTTAATGCTTACTTATGATTTTAAATTGTCATTTATATTTTAAATAATGTTTTAGTTCTTAACGATTAACAATTTTGTTCTTTTTCTGTAGGAGCAAAACCTACGACATGCTGCAGTACTACCAGAATCAGATCCCGTACTAGCACCCGGTTAAGGACACGCTGCAACCCCCCTTCGGTGTTTTCCCAAACCAAAATCACTTTGATATACTCTGATAATCTGCACTTTATATATTTAATATTTCACAGACCTTCGTTAGCCCTTTCCTAGAATTTAAAACAGAGAATTACATGTTAGGTCAGACTCATGCTCTATCATTCGAGGGCTAAAAGTCTGGGACATTTCCCCGCCATCCCAGAGCTGTTTACTGTATCTGTCTGTGGTAAATGGGTATTTTGAAAAGGTGTTGTTCTATTTTTCTTTCTTTTTTAACTTATTATTCTTGAAATTTCATTTTTTAAAGTCGATGTGTGTATTTTTGGAATGCAGGTGTTTGTATAGCAAGTTTTATCCTTAACTTGAAAACTTCAGGACTGGGTTTAGTTTGTGTCACCCAAGAAGCCATTTCTGTGTCCCCTTGTCTGTGTGTCTGTGTCCCGTGTCTCTGTGTCTGTGCCCCAGTGTCTGTGTCCCTTATGTCTGGGTCTCTGTGTATGTCCCCGTGTCTGTCCCCATGTTTGTGTCTGTGTGTCTGTGTCCCGTGTCTCTGTGTCTCTGTCTCTGTGTCTGTGCCCCAGTGTCTGTGTCCCTTATGTCTGGGTCTCTGTGTATGTCCCCGTGTCTGTCCCCATGTTTGTGTCTCTGTGTTTGTGTCTGTGTCTTTGTGTCTGTGTGTCTATGTCCCTGTGTCTGTGTCCCCCGTGTTTGTGTCCCTGTGTCTGTGTCCCTGTGTCTGTGTGTGAAGGACCCGCTAGGTTAAGCTAAGCGTTGATCTCCTAATGCAGTTTTTTCCTGATTAAATGTATGTTTCCCTGACTGCCTGCTAAGAGCTGTTCTGTGTTAGGGTTCATGGGGTTTGCTGCATGTACATCCCTGGCTGTGACTGTGGAAAAACATTTAAATTTCTATTTTTGAGATATGGTTAGAGTACATGTTATAGTAATAGTACCTTATCTGGTAGATTCATAGGAATGAAAGATTTTAAAAATGAACACTAATTTCATGCAGTGTGTCTAATAGATTTATACAGGACAGATACTGCACTGTGGACAGGAGAGAAAACAATCCAAATCATCATTTGCTGCAAATAAGTAGAATCCATTTGAGTAATTTTACATTTTTGGTTATTGGTGTTTTTCCTCTTTGTGTAAGTTTCTGATAACTGTGCGAACTGAGACTCAGGTTTCTCAGAGAAGTCAAACCCAAGACCGGGACTTAATTAGCGTTGGAATTAGAGTTCAGTTCTGAACAGATGTGGAGCCAGGAGCCTGAGCTGTGCTGTGCTGTTTCTGAAGGAGAGGGAAGTTTTATCTAAGTGCAGCTCTGCTGTGTCACAGAATGCATTTTTTGGTTATCCGGTGTAGTACTGATGTAGTATTACCTCTATAGCACTCATGAGTAAAGTGTGCTTATTGTGTATGTAGTGAAGTATGCTCATCAGTAAAGTATGCTTATTGTGTATGTAGTGAAGTATGCTCATCAGTAAAGTATGCTTATCGTGTACGTAGTAAAGTATGCTCATCAGTGAAGTATGCTTATCCTGTACTAGTAAAGTATGCACATCAGTAAAGTATGCTTATTGTGTACTTTACTGGGCACATTTCCAAGTTGTTCCCACAAGATAAGAGTGTTAGAGTATATATCCCTTTTGAGAGCATGTTTATGACAAAGAGGAAAGTTAATCTGTTACACGACAACACAGAGCACGCACTTACTGTGGAAAAGTGAGAAAAAGATGTAAAAATGTGGGAAATTGCGAAGATGAGGAAAAATATGGAAAATGTGGGAAATGTCAGTGAATGTTGGGCGGAATTCTGGAATGATATGGTTGTTTTACATGAGCACATTGGTATATTAAATAATAAAAAAACATGATGAATAAATTCTCCACTCAGATTTGAGGCATGGAAATGTGTGTAAAGCAGGCTGGTGTGTGAAACTGGCATTCTGAGTGGGTTTAGAGCAGCTCAGTGGACTCAGTGTGCAGATGTGAAGCTGCTTTGAGCAGCTGCTGTCTGTCTGTCTGTCTGTCTGTCTGTCTGGGGCATGGTGCTTTATAAACGTAATGTTAGAATTCACTGGTCTGTTCATAAGTGGCTGTTGGCTCACAGTGGCCTGTGGGCTGCTAGCACTGTGAGGAAATGGGGGAAAATCTGGGATTTAAATTTTGTAACTGAGTGGAAACCCTGTCAGTGGAATTTTATTTAAAGATAGACTTGAAATTAAAAAAAGAACAAATGCTTTGTCGACTTTTACTTGGGTAAACTGCATGGATCTGTGAGTGCATGTGTGCATGTGTTTGAGTATGTGTGTGAGTGTCTGTATGTGTGCAGGTGTGTGTGAGTGTGTATGTGTGTGTGAGTGTGTGCATGTGTGTGTGTATGTGTGTGTGCGCATACGTCCATAAGAAAAGGTATTTAAATAATTTGTAGCTTAATAAATACTTTTAATGCAAGAAAAAACAGTGATTTCACAAGGTATTTAAGATGTCATTTAAGCGCTGGTTATGCCTTCTTTTTGGCAGTGTGTGAATAATGTACTACAGGATATATGAGATTACCCCCCCAACCCCACTCTGCATGTAATTAAAGCCTACCCACGCCCCCCCCCCCCCCCAGCCACACTCTGCATGTAATTAAAGCCTACCCCCCCCCCCTCCACTCTGGGCTGAGTCCTGAGTGTGAATCGCTTGGTATGCAGCGTCTAACGTCTCCTCCGCACTCCCCAGTGATAAATTATTCATCCCCGTTCCTGGGGCTTGAAACACAGACCCCGCCTCTGCCTGCACACCAGGAATCCTTCTGGACAAACGAAGGAAAAACAAAAAATCTATAGGTGTATTTGAATGCCCTGGGACTGCTCCACACCCTGGGTACAGCTCATTTGGGACTGCTCCACACCCTGGGTACAGCTCATTTGGGACTGCTCCACACTCTGGGTACAGCTCAAATATGTTTTTAATCCCGACAAGGCATTGTGATCATTTCAGCGTAAATGAAAATGCAGTGCTACTGTTCATTAAAATTGCATTTCAAAGTACAATATTTACACAGCATTTCCCTGTGAGCTGGGCTTTGTTCTTGAATTTGGTGCTGTTGTGGTTGAGCTTGTATTTTATGGCGACTGCACAGTTATCAAATGATTAATAGCTGAGTACAAAGTGCCTTTGTAAAACTTCAGAACGGGAAAGTGAGAGCTTTGTTTTTATTAAGTGTCTTTTGGATCTGGCCTGTTTTGTCAGTCGCTGCTGGCTGATTCTGTTGCAAACACCAAAACTTTGTTGGTAGGACTCAAGAATCAAGAAAATGGTTTTGAAAAATGAACACAAGATTAAAGGGGTACATTTTTTATTCATTTGTATTTTGATCAGATCTAATGAGCCATTACATTTTAAATTATGTATTATTTTTAAATTTATTTTAACATTTATGAATGCAGGTGATGTGAACTATCGCCCTAAACGTAGGATTTCATAAATCTATTCATTCGCTGCACACACACCCAAATATTCACCCCACAAACATTGTGTATCGTCTGAGCTGAACCCCACAGCTATTATTGAAAGGAGTGTCCAAAGGTTTTCACTGATGCTCCAGTCCAGTCAAGTTCTGGGTCAAAGTTAAACTCGGGGGCAAAGTCAGGATCACGGGACCGGCTTCTCGGAAAACCTGCATTCCTGGAATTTTTGCTTCGTTGGAATGAGGGGGAAACTGGAGCATCGTCTTTCACTTCTTCACTTGGCTCTTGTGTGGTTTTCCTTTCCACAGTAAAACATTATCACTGCTGTGCTTTTTAATTGCATACATGCAAAAATTATTATAGAATAAAAAAACATCTTTAGTCTGCCAGTAATTGTATAGGGAAAAACGTCTGTGAAACTTGCTGTCATCTCTTGTTAGCAAGAGGCTCTAACAGTGATTATTTAAAAAATGTATTATTTTGGTGATTTAGGGTTGGCGTCCCCTAGCTGCAGGTTTTAGTGTACTTTGCCTGGTAAAAACCTGTAAATGCACATAATAAATAATTTCATAAAGAGTTTGTTCTGGATTGTGTACAAAGGGTTTTTCTCCTGGTAAATTGGGTGCAATAAAATGGGGTAAACATCATGGAGAACCTCTCCGTGTTCTGAGTACAGGTCATCCAGACATAAACAAATGTGGTTATGTAAGTCCCTGTGCTTTCAATGATTGGCTGTATGAACATCATCATCTCTGTGATTGGTTGTTTAAATATATCCTGTGTATTGTATAATGTTCTGTCACACACAGAGGCAGGATCCCTGTCCAATCATCTGTCACCTCACAGCATGTCAACTTAACAGTTATAAGCTGTTATAAGCAGTCCCAGAATGCTAAACTGCGCCTATGTCTGTCGAGAGCCTCAGCTGATACATTACCACAGGGCTTTCTAGCACTCCCCTTAACGAACTTGCCTGCTCTGCTTTAAATTAATTTCTGTGTATCGATTTGAGGGAAAAACAAGGCAATCACTCAGCGGCCGACAAATTGCAAACATTTTTTTTATTTATTTAACATTCTTAATTTTTCAGCAGGGAATTGCAAAAGGCTAATAATTTGTTAGACTACAGAGAATCTGGCTTGGGCTGACTGGAGAAGACTGCTGGCTGAAATATGTCATAAAGCATATCAAATTAAACTGCCCCGCACACCGAAGCCTAACGCCGCCTTCTTTGCCATATTTCTTGCAGTTTTAGTGCCTATTAAGGTAGATAAGATTTCACTCACTTTAACTGCCCCTCCACCTCCCTCCCACCCCCCATTTGCAAAATGATTTGATAGACTTCCAATAATTGTGCGTGTGTGTGTGTATGTGTGTGCATGTGTGTGAGTGTGCGTGCGTGCATGTGAGTGCGTGTGTGCGTGTGTGAGTGCATGTGTGTGAGTGCTTGTGTGTGTATGTGCATACACGTGTGAGTGAGTGTGCGTGTGAGTATGTATGTGTGTGCATGTGCGTGTATGCATGCCTGCGTGTGTGCATGTGTGTTGTTGGGATTGATACAGTCTCAGTGTTGCTCACTCAGAGTGAAAGCAGGGAGTTCTGGGTAATGTTCCTGCGCCTCGTGCTCCAGAAACTGCAGAAAGGAAACGCTGGCGTGTGAAAGATGGCGGCTGTGACTCATCCTCCAAGACAGCAGCGGGAGGCGGGGCCAGCACCCACTCTGCCTCCTCATGAAGACAGGGCCCTCAAAATGGAGGAGAGAACGGAGCTCTTGTGTGTGTGATGTGTGTCAGACAGTTGGGCGTATTGATCACGAGGTGAGGTGAAGTGGTGACACGAAGTGGCCCTTCCGTACTTCACTTCAGTGGGGAAATTAATAGGAAGCCGCTGGGAATGATGGATATGAGGGCTGCTAACAGGCCCAAGCTAAAGACACTAGGGCTGCTAACAGGCCCAAGCTAAAGTCACTAGGGCTGCTAACAGGCCCAAGCTAAATACACTAGGGCTGCTAACAGACCCAAGCTAAAGGTACTAGGGTTGCTAACAGACCCAAGCTAAAGACACTAGGGTTGCTAACAGACCCAAGCTAAAGACACTAGGGTTGCTAACAGATCCAAGCTGAAGACACTAGGGCTGCTAACAGACCCAAGCTAAAGACACTAGGGCTGCTAACAGACCCAAGCTAAAGACACTAGGGCTGCTAACAGACCCAAGCTAAAGGCACTAGCGTTGCTAACAGACCCAAGCTAAAGACACTAGGGCTGCTAACAGACCCAAGCTAAAGACACTAGGCCTGCTAACAGACCCAAGCTAAAGACACTAGGGCTGTTAACAGACCCAAGCTAAAGACACTAGCGTTGCTAACAGACCCAAGCTAAAGACACTAGGGCTGCTAACAGACCCAAGCTAAAGGCACTAGGGTTGCTAACAGGCTCATATTTCAGCCATATATGGGTGTGTTGAGTATGACGCATATGTATCTGGTTAACTGTTGCATATTTCACTGTAATTACTTGGCTATTGCTCTACAATTAATATCACAGATTTGTTTTATTATGGTTATGAGTACACTAGTTAGGAGTGATGTATCACATCCCAAAGGGGAGGCCCCTGACCAGGAGCTCCTCAGATGTTTCTGGTTTTGGCTCCATCTGAGCAAAGCCTTTCACTTTTTCTTCACGAATCCAGTTTGGTGAGTTACTTTTAAGTGATCATTGAGCTTGCCAAACTGGGTTTGTGAGGACAAAAAAATAATTGCTATTAACTGATAGTGAAAATTAGGGACAATATTTCTTGGAATCCCAGCACTTTTATATTACTTGTTCCTAAAAACCTGACAGACAGGGTAAAATAGAGTGGGCCAAAGTATTAGTTAGAAACCTTGAGTATATAATCACATTGGATTGTGAGTAAGGAAGAGTTTGGGTAAAGAAAGAGAGGGACACAGTTCTGTAACTGGATAACTGTTGATCCCTTTTAAGGATCTAATTGGCCGCTGACTGATGAGCAGGCTTTCTCTGGGCTTCCAGAGGATGCTACAGTAGCTGGTCGGTAATGGATGAAGAATTCAATGTTTTCTGTTTACATCATTTTTATGTTCTTGGGTACATCTAGCCACCACAGGATTTCCATATACAACCTGGAGAGGAGGACAGGAGGATGTTTATGAATATTCTTTGATGAATTCAGTCTGTTACAAATGGATTCTATGCTTTGTTTGGATTATTGTATTTTTCAGTGAAACTAAGCTCGAATGTTGAATGTAGAATAAAATGTGTCCAGCTGTTTCTGCTCCTTGAATGAGGCGCTGGAAATTGTTCCCGCAGTTGACCACTAGAGGGCGAGTTAGAATAAGCTATAAATGCTCTTTAACGGGCTGGAAACAGTTGAACTGAGAAAACAGGTTGTTCAAGGAGATTCCATTGCTGCTGTATTATTCTCACATTAATATGCAACACAGTCACGCTGTTTATGCATCTTAAGAGTACTGTGATGCAAGCTTTATTCCAGAAAATATAGTTACGGTATTTTTTTCATAATTTATGAGCTTTGAACTGTATGCCAAAGCATTACCTGTGCATTACTGCACATCACCTTCAGATTGAGTACACCTGTATCACCTCACACACAGGCTTACAGGGCATTATTTCAATCATTGTACCTGTTATTTTTATGATTTCCCCACTTTTTATCCCCAATTAGCAATAGCCAATCACAATGCTTCCACATTGTGCTGTTCTTAACTGTGTATTAAGCTTCTGTGCAACTAGCAATTGGTATATTGATATGTGCTTTATGTCTTCTACCCATTCCACTGGTCTATTGATCAAATAAAATGGGTATTGCAATTGAATGATACTGTAACACACACAGAAATTCATAATAATGACTGAGTTAAATAAATTGTAATTGATAAGATTTCAGACCATCTGTTACCATCCATTCAAATGAGCTCACCATTACCTATAACCTTCACTGTAATAAACCAGATATTTAAAGTTCCAGAACAACCCCTTTTAGGCTTCTGGTTTTTGCTGTATTTTATGAACATCCATGTATCCCTTTGGTGCACTGGTGCATTTGTGTTGCTTCTCTTATTTACTCTAGAAGCAGACTCTCATGCCAACAATATCGTAATCCAGCACTCCTGCATGACAGTTGCAATGTGTCAAGCACCACACAAACTGAATCGATCCCAATCGTTCTGTGTTTTGGATTGATTTAAACAATGCTCTCTCAAATCACACATACGTTGAAAAGAATATAATGAAATGTAATTTAAAAAGCTTTAAGTATCCAAAAAGGATCAGCAGGCCGAATCAGTCAGTTTGTAATTACGGAAACACCATTAAGTGAACAATGGCAACCGTTCGGGACTAATAGTCAGTGACAAAGCCGGCGATCATTACAACGCTAATGAACAGCATGCAAACACTTCACCCTCGTGACATGACCCTATCGATTTTTATTCTTCTCCAGCACATGTCCAGATACTGATCAGTCTGCTGATGTTTCAAACGCAGCGCTGAAAAGACTCATCTGTTTGCTTCATTGACGCAGATGTTTATACTGCAATATTTGTTATAATAAGAGTCAGTCAAATAATATCTGATTGATCACTGATTGAGGTGCTTTAGGTTCACCCTGTGTTGATCTCCCATCATGCATTGCATTTTACTCTGTGCAAATATAGGATATAGCCAGTAATGCTCAATAATAAAGTTAATTCTTCTTGTTCTTCTTCTTCTTATTGTGTGTGTGTGTGAGTGTGTGGTGTGTGTGTCTGTGTGTGTGTGTGTGTGTATCATGTTCTGCAGAATTGTATTTTCTGTGCTAATGTAGCATGGTCGGCCTGCTGAGCAGAAGGAAGTGCTTTGCAGGGACAGAGTGCCATTTGCAGGACTCATGCCTGGCAGAAATCTGCAGTTCCACGCTGCTTCAGTGTTTGGTGAAGAGAACATAAACCAACAGGGAAAACTTGATCCCTTTTCAAGGGAATAATCTTCCACAATTTGTGGAAAATAGTTTTTTCCACAAATTGGCCCAACAGGGGTTTTTCTGTTTTTCTATTCGCTCGGGAGAATGTCCTATTATTATTATTATTATTATTATTATTATTGTTGTTGTTGTTGCTGTTGTTGTTGGAAACGGTGGTGGGGTATCAAAAAGTATGTAGTTTACAAAAACACAATATTAAAGTAATATTAAATATATTTATCATGAACCACCATACAGCATCAGTAATCATTAACTCTGACAAACACAGTTTGATAAAAAGAAAAACGAGATAACGTGATTGGGTAGAAGTGATAATATAGTTGGCGGTCAAACCCTTCCTCGGTAAGGCAGGCGTCCGGATTGGCCGGTGCACGTGCGCACCTTGTCCACACCTTTACTTCATTACGGGTTGATCAATCAACCCATCAAACACCTCCGGCACTTGTGACAACATCCTTTAAAATAAACGCCGTTAAATTAAGTTAATTGTCAGTGAATAAACTGGTATTCCTTTCCTTTTCCAACAACAACAACAAAAACCACAAAAAAAAACAACAATAAACGGCGTGATAAAACGGCCTCCTGAAAGACCTATGGCCACCAGGACTGAAGCCGTTTTTGAGCGAAATGTTTGAATGGCTGCGATAACGCGCTCAGAATGAAATGCCTCCTGTGGGCGCAGCAGCTGCACGAAATCGTTTTTTTAAAATGGCCGTCTAATTTCAAGAAGCACATTGAGGTAAGTGCTGTTCTTTCTGTGCGTTATCATAGCTAGGAACTTGCTTGCAAGCTGGGGCTGATAGTTTAACAGAATGTGCCGCACAATGGTCTTCCTTACAGGAGCCTGTACCTATTGTAGCTAACAAGGCTTTGGCACCTTGCCATATGTTTTGATTGACAGCTTGCTAGAAAAACGTTTATTTGATATAGCTTGTGAGCCCGGAAATGGCCGTTTGCAAATGTGTTGCGTGTTCAATTTTTATGTATTTATTGTAGCGTAGGCCTACTTTTACTTTTGAAACTTGGGTAGGCCTACATTTTTAGATTGAGTTTTTATTTATTTATTTATTTTTTAAATAGACTATTTGTACTTTTAACACGCACACAACTACACACACACACACACACACACACACACAGTCATTTCTGTATTTAAGAACAACTCGTGCATTATGTTGTAACCTGTGATGTCCGCTGTATAAGCAGTAATGTGGGCCTATCTCCCTGCGTTTGTGCCGCAATGGGCTTGCTGCACTTCCTGGTTATCTCTCATTGCAGTGCCTGCACACACTGGCATGCTGTTTTGAGCGGATATCTGGTCTGAACTGGGTTCTGTGTGCCATTCTATATTCAGCAGGGCTGAAAAGGTTCTCTGTATATCATTCTATATTCAGATTAAGGTACACTACATGGCCAAAATTATATGGACACATGAAATCCAACACCTCACTCAATATTATGGACATTAATATGGAGCTGGTCCACCCTTTGCTGTTATAACAGCCTCCACTCTTTTGGGAAGGCTTTATATTACATTTTGGAGCATTGCTGCCATTCAGCCAGAAGAGCATTAGTGAGGTTGGGCACTGATTGGGCGATTAGGCCTGGCTTGCAGTTGGCTTTTCAAGTGATCCCAAAGGTGTTGGATGGAGTTGATTTCAGAGCTCTGTGAAGGCCAGTCAAGTTATTCCTTACTGTTCTCGACAAAACAATTTCTATATGGACCTCGCTGTGTGCCCAGGGGCACTGTCATGCTGAAACAGGAAAGGGCCTGCTCCAAACTGTCAAAATCATTAAGAATGTGATTGTATGCTGTGGCATTAAGATTCCTTCACTGGAATGAAGGGGCTTCGCCCAAACCTTGAAAAACAGCCCCAGACCAAGGGGTGTCCAGATACTTTTGGTCATGTAGTATACTTTTACAGTAAGAAAACACCGTCTTCCTTGTTACCTGATGGGTAGCACTGTCTTAAAAACTGACACAGTATTACATAGATTTTCCTTTGTTCACTGCTTTCCAAAAATAATCCCAACAATTACCTCTAATCCGGCCTGTGAAAGACTCTGAGGTCTTGTGTTTGCGTCTGATCTGTGGGTGCGTCTTTTTTTTTGGCAAACGTAACTACTGCATATACCCTATGTACTGTTGGATTATCTGAAACTAACTTGTGCGTCACAGACCACAACAAATGTCCCCACCCAGTGTGTCCCGCCCCCTGGGTCTCTGTTGCATCATTTAGAACACTCCTCCCCCTCCAGTGTGCTGAGTTACAGTTTAAAACATGGAGGAGTGTAGCTTTCCAGCAGTGTCAGACTACACAATGTGATCTTTCTACACTTTCACTTCAAGTGGAAGACATGCCACTTGTTGTGGACTTTAAACTCTTTAACAACATTTCGACAGAAATGAGAAATCCAATAAATCCTGTTAGAATGTGTTATTAAGTCCATAAATGGTGCGCAGAAAAACAGTTCTGTGAAAAGTTGGCTCTAACAGAGATGAGTCCATCAGAGTAAATTACTCTATCGGAGGGAAATTAACAGTGCATATTTTACCCTGTGAATCTATAATTGGTCCATATTAATGTTGAATTGGGCATGAGGAAAGCGTTTAACACTGAATTTAAGACAAGAACAGGAAAAAACAAGAACAGGAAATTCCTTAAAACCACTTATTTTTTAACAGAAGTTCATTAACATTCGTCACTGTCACTGACTTGCTCCATTAACTGAACTAATGTCAGCATAATATTTTTAGGCTACATTGCTGAAAATGTTTATAATTGGTTCTAATTGTTAATCTAGTTATGCTAGTCTGTTTTAAATGGTGCACTTCCTGTCACTTTGCCATATCCAAGGATAAATTCTGCTGGTTTTTAGGAGATTTCAGGCGAGCTTGCCTGAGTGAAAACACCATAACTTAAATGCGGCAAATTACGCTCAATCTCAAATTGCTCACATAAAATATATTATTAATTAGGACTACTTTATATTCGATGATTATGTTGCACTGACGAACAATATCATTCAAAATTGATTAAATAATTAAAAACAGCAAAGATTGTTCTCTGCTCATGATATAGCCTACGTGAATAACACTTATAGCCAGAATAGAAATTTTTTTCTAATGTGAAATAGTACTTTTGTGTGTCGGTGTGCAGGGTCTGTGTACACACGAGGCCTCATCATGTGTCCCATACCTTGACGGTATAGGCAAAGCATTTTGCCCACGGGGCTCATCTTGACCTTTGACCCCATGATCACAGAAGCCCCCAAGCTGCTGAGTTTCCCAGCAGCACTCTCTGTTCAGACTCGACTCGTTCTGTCCCAGCTGTGTGCACGCACATGCCTGTGTGTGTGTGTGTCTCTGCGTTTGTGTGTTTGCGTGCATATGTAAAAGTAGCTATATGTATAAGTTGTATCTGTAGAGTGCTTTACACAGTGAAGCATAAAAATAAGGAAATGAAATGAAGAAAATGGTGGCAGCGCCAAGCTGAGGTCACCTCAGTGTTTTACTTCCTCCAGTGTTGGAGTGAAGCTGCCATTCATAGATTTCATTCTCGTTGCGTGTGGGACTGGGATCAAAGTGATGAAGCACATTGACTGTTTAGTGCTCGCGGTCTGAACTGGTCCTGCTCGTCCTGCTGGTTTGCGGGGACCTTTCAGTTCATGGGGTGTTATTCCAGGGCAGAGACTCGACAGGGAGAAGAAGCAGAGTGTGTAAATATCAGCGCTGTGGTGAACAGGTCCCTGTGCAGGGGGGGCACGGTGTGGTGAACAGGTCCCTGTGCAGGGGGGGCGCGGTGCGGTGAACAGGTCCCTGTGCAGGGGGGGCGCGGTGTGGTGAACAGGTCCCTGTGCAGGGGGGGCGCGGTGTGGTGAACAGGTCCCTGTGCAGGGGGGCATGGGGCGGGGGGCTGGTGGGGGGCAGGGTCCAGGAGCTGGGGGGAGGCAGAGTCCAGGAGGTTGTGAGGGCATGGGGATCTGTGCTTATGTTTATTCCTTAGAAAGCAGAGATTTCTGTGCCATTGCCACCGCTGAATTCATATTTAATCCACTGCATTTACTCTCACGTCTAATCACAGCCGTGGTTGCCCTGGAGCCGGAGTATACTGCAGTATATCTTTAGGGGGGAGCTTCAGAAGTACATGGTTTGAATATTTCAGCAAACAGCATTTCAGATCTTAATTTTATTTATAAAAAATATTAAATAACAGAACTAATATCGTCTTAAAATGATTTGTTTTGAGTTTTGGTTTTTTTAAATGAAATGTCACTGAATTAAATTTCAGCGTATCACTTGTAATTTTGTAAAAAAAGATTTGAGGGTCTGAATGCTTTTGCAAGGGTGCGTGCGTGCGTGCGTGCGTGCGTGCGTGCGTGCGTGCGTGCGTGCGAGCGTGTGTGCGAGCGAGCTGGGCATTCAGAATTAGAGCTGGATTCAGAGCGAGAACAGGAAGCTGTCAGGAGACAAATACCCTGATCTGAAGCTTTGAGTGGCCAATGCGGTTATGGGATTAACAGCATGAGTGCCAACTCTCTCTCTCTCTCTGTACCTCTCTCTCCATCCCTCTCCCTCTCTCCCTCTCTCTCTCTGTCTCACATGCTCACATTCTCTCCCTCTCTCTCTCTGTCTGTCTCACATACTCACATTCTCTCTCTCTCTCCCTCTCTGTCTCTCTCTCATGCTCTCTCTCTCCCTCTTACCCACCCCCCTCTCTTGCAGCCTAGACGAGATCCTTCGAGTAAATAATCGGACTGAGCTTAGCAGTTTAGCTTGATTACAGCCAATTAAGGACCCCTTGGCCTTGGCATGGTCCCCTGGGCTCTTTAAGGCAGCTTGAGCTCCCCAGGTCTCTGGCGATTAGGGGTACTTATATTCTGGATAAATATAGTCCTGCACTGCGTCCGCATATCGAATTGTGCAGCAATAAGCATCAAGCAATCGGAAAAGAACCAAGTCTGCAAATCCTGTGAGGAAATCTTCCACGCAGAACAGGGGCTACCTGCCTCAGCCTAGGAGCCCTCATTTAATGACATCATTACTGTGCTGGGTTTCATGCTGTTACGGAAGATAATATTTGAATAACACAATGATATAATTGTTATAAATGATGGCTGAAGAAGCCTTTGCAATATGAGCTGAGTGATGTGTGAATTCAGGCATACAGTATAAATTGAGAAATTTTGATTTGTGGGGAAATACCTGGATCAGTTTGCTAATTTTTAAACATTTAAAAAAATATCATTCTGATGTGAAAACTGAAGGGAAGTAAACACTCTATGGTGAAAATGTGAGGCTTCACCTGCTTGGGGGGATGGGTTTGTGGGTGATGGAGGGAAGGCTGAAATATTTCTGATGGGTTTTCGCTTCTCCTTTCGATCTGACTGATCTGCCAGTTGAGTTTCAGGGACTAACCCCGAAGCCAGAACACGCACGCATGCACACACACACATACACACACACATGTGCACACACACACGTGCACGCACACACGCACGCGCATGCACACACACTCAGACGCACGTGCACACACACGCATGCACACAGACATACACACACGCGCACGCACGCACACACACACACATGCACACAGACACACGCGCACACACACACAGACACACACAGGCACGCACGCACGCACACACATTCTCTCGCTCAGCTTCTTTTTATTTTTAAAATTTTTTTAAAATTTTTTTAAAGCTTCTAAACCTTCCTTATTGGGGGCTGTTCCATGTGCCATGTGCATTATTAATGGGAGGGGAGGTCTGTGGCCCAATCCCTCATTACACAAAACACTGAGCTGGCGCCCTCCACCGAAGGCCCAGCGCAGAGGGTCAATAATCAGACCTTGGACAGCCGGTGGGGAGTGATCAGAGGCTGGAGGGTGTGAGGAGACCCAGAGGCCAGGGCTCAGGGCCTGTGGTCCGGGGAGGTCGGGGTAAAAAGGCCCCCTTAATCATATGACATGCGTGTACAATTATTACACCACAAAATCATATGCTTCCCAACACACAACTACATACACCGCGTTGGTGCTGTAACGGGGCTGGCCCCCCTTGCGCCCCGGGGGGGCAGGCAGGCAGGGTGTCCCCCTCTCTTTCTGTGGTCTAATGCCATATCTACTGGGGGTGGAGGGAGATTCCACTATTTGTATTTGTATCTATTTGTTCAACCAAAAAATTATTTGTATAAACGGATAAACCTGGAAGTGGGCCTGGCTAAATCCAGAAGTGTGTGGAGCTTAACCCGAAGCTGTCAGACCACCGTCAGCCAAACCTACAGACCCCCCTCAGCCAAACCTACAGACCACCGTCAGCCAAACCTACAGACCCCCCTCAGCCCAACCTACAGACCACCACCAGCCAAACCTACAGACTACCGCCAGTCAAACCTACAGACCACTGCCAGTCAAACCTACAGACCACCGCCAGCCAAACCTACAGACCACCGCCAGCCAAACCTACAGACCACCGCCAGCCGAACCTACAGACCACCGTCAGCCAAACCTACAGACCACCGTCAGCCAAACCTACAGACCCCCCACAGTCAAACCTACAGACCCCCCTCAGCCATACCTACAGACCACCGCCAGCCAAACCTACAGACACCATCAGCCAAACCTACAGACCTCCCTCAGCCAAACCTACAGACCACCGTCAGCCAAACCTACAGACCACCGCCAGCCAAAGCCACAGACACCGCTCAGCCAAACCTACAGACCACTTATTTCAGTTTAGCACACAGACTGACAGCCTGATGGATTTAGCCTCACAGCGAGACGCACACACACACACACTCACATGCACGCACGCACACGCAGCGCACACACACACCCACACACACCACAGTACAGAACTGAGGAGGTCGCATTAGCTGAAGAGGTACAGTGGTCGTATGGCCAGTTTGATTGGAAGGTTTGATTCCCGTGCTGCTGAATGTGTCGAAGTGTCCTTGAGCGGGACGCCTAACACCCCCCACTTCTCCCAATGAGCTGGTCTGCGCCTTGCATGGCTGTGTGTGTGTGTGTGTGTGTGTGTGTGTGTGTGTGTGTGTGTGTGTGTGTGAGAAAACGGGTGAATGAGAGGCATTCATTGTAAAGCACTTTGTGCAGTTGCTGGAAAATGCGCCATATAAATGCAGTCCATTTACCATTTACACACACACGCACACTCACGCATGCACGCGCGCACACACCCACACCCACGCACACACCCTGAGACGTGGTCGCGGGGACAGTATTGTGCCATGAACATGTGCGTGTAGAAGTCTGGTGAAATAAAGCCAGCAAACATTCAGTATGGACAGTGCTGGAAACCCCAGGATATCGTGTGAGCAGGCAGCCAATCACGTCCCACCGCACGCATAACAGGTCTGCCGATATGTGCTTCCCTGCACAGCTCACAGGCATATAACTACGAGCTGTTTATTTCATTTGTTTACTGGACTAATGTTTTTGGCAGCTTTGTTGGTACCACAGATGACCCAAGTGTTCCAGAAGTACCTGGCGTCTCCTGAATATAAGGGCCATACCCCCAAAAATCACCCTAAAACCGGGGAAGGGTTCACTGTCCTGGAACACCTCCATTTTGTCTAAATAACGCAGAAGTATTCGCTAAGCCGTACCTGAACGCCGGCAGCCATTTTGCCTTCCCCTGGCCTGGATTGGGTTGGGTTGGTCAGGCCAGGCCTCGCCCTCAGGGCCATCTCGCATTCCCCGAGTGTCTGACATTCCCCCCAGAACCCCCCCCCCCACTGAAACGCACCGCTCCCCCACCCCCCTGCTGAAACGCACCGCTCCCCCCCCCCCCCCCCCGCTGAAACGCAGCCCCATCCCCCGCCCCCCCCGCTGAAACGCACCACACCCCCACCGGTCTACCGCCACACCCTTCACAACTTCAAAGCCTTCAGAAAGATGCAGCAGCCCTGCTATCTGCCAGGTTCATGCATGTCTCATGCAGCAGGCGCACAGTGACTGGGCGGGGGGACTGTGTGACTGACGGGGGCTGGCCTGCGTTTCGGAGGCATACTGCTGTTCCTCTGCAGTCTGACCCCTGCGTGGGGCACTGGGGCACCCCTCGTGTTCTGCTGATTACCCTGAGAGCAGGTCTGTTGGGGCGGGACCCTTCGCCTAATCCTGAAATAAGTAAAACAGTCACTTCACTGGCAATCTCTGGTATTATTTATTTTTTCATTTGATAAACTGACTTGTTGGAAAGGTGGCATCCTATGACAGTGCCGCATTGAAAGTCATTGAGCTCTTCAGTACAACCCATTCTACTGCAATGTCTGTCAATAGAGATTGTATGCCTGTGTGCTTGATTTTATACACCTGTTAGCAATGTGGCTGACGTGGTTGGACCCACTAATTAGAAGGGATGTCCACATATTTTTGTAAATGTAGTGTAATTACTGAAGACTAAGATTGCATGATGTCATTAATTATTAGTCGTATGTTTTGCTGTAAATTGTCAGATCTATAGAAGTGCAGAAAACATTGATCAGCGTCCTGACTGTGGGGTCCGTCTAAGCGCTGGAACAGTGCGCCACAGACCGCTGCAGCGCCGTTGTGACGCTGTGCTTTCTGTCTGTTCACAGACACTTTATTTAGGGCTGAATGTCAGCTAGCGCCCCTGTAGTGCATGTGCCCCTCTGCTTTCCTGCTTTTCCCTTCCTGTGCTTATGATGACCCACACACCATCCCTGCTTTGGGTTTGACTCCTCCCTGGTCGTCCGGGAGGAAGTGCATTTGTGTGCATTAGGCGGAAGTGCGTTTCTGTGCATTAGGAGAGCCATAATGGACGCCCAACCTCCTTGGGAGTGCTGAAGGTTGCCGGGGTCGAGGTTTTCCCTCCTGCTCGATCCCGCAGGGAATCATCCACCTTTAATGGGAGAGGGACTGTGCTTCAAACACACACACGCACGCACACACATACATGCATGCACACTCTCTCACACACACACACATACATGCACGCACACTCTCACACACACACACATACATGCACGCACACTCTCACACACACACATACATGCACGCACACACTCACTCACACACACACACACACACACACACACACACACACATACATGCACGCACACTCTCACACACACACACTCTCTCACACACATACATGCACATAGCCTACATCTCACACACACAATCATGCACACACACACACGCACACTCTCTCACACACATACACGCACATCTCACACACACACTCATGCACACACACACACACACACTCACACACACACACACACACACACACACACACACACACACTCGTGCATGCAGGATCTGACAGTGATAAATGGGCCTGGGTGCGCTGATGAGTTTAGAGGTGATGAATCTCCTGCAGCTGATCCGCTGCTGAACCCTGTTAATCTGCATACATTTAGGAAAGGGAGGCGGGACCCATTAATGTTAATCAAACACAGCTGACGAGCCTTAATGAATATTTCATAGAGGGGAACTGCTCGTCATCTCCACTGGAGCTTACTTACACACAGTGTGATGTTCCCAGTTGGTCTGAAATGAACGATGATCAATGTTAAAATGTAAAATGTTTATGAAGGTGCTATGTAGTGCTTATGAAGGTGCTATGTAGTCTTTATGAAGGAGGTAGAAGCTCTAACCAAGGACCATTCATAGAAAGTATTACTGAACAATATTACATGCTAACATGATTTTTACTAATTCCTCTTGCAGTTACTTGCGCAAATCTTTTATATTTGCAAATTTGAGTCCCATTGAAAAGGAGGATATCTACAAAAGAGAGTCACCTACAGGTTACACCATCTGAGACACATCTGAGACGCAGGGGATGAATTAGGCAAACAGTCTCTCCTTGACTGTTTTCTGAGACATCAAGGGGATTTCCTAAAATCTGGCTTTATCTAGCATTTGATTGGTCAAAAAGTCTCAACAGAACTCAACTACTGACTACAACTCAGGAGAAAAAACAAACATAAGCATTCCCTGCTTTTCTGTGATACCTTTGTCTGGCAGGGAGAGTGTGTGAGTGCATGAGTGCGTACGTATGTATGTACGTATGTTTGAGTGTGTGTGTGTGTGTTTGTGTATATGTTTGTGTGAATGTGTGTGTGTGTGTGCATGTGTTTGTGTATATGTTTGTGTGTATGTGTGTTTGTGTGCGCGTGCGTGTGTTTGTGTATATGTTTGAGTGATTGTGTATGTGCATGTGTGCATGCGTGTGTGTGTGTGATTCGGCTCTGGCACCTCAGGAATTTTGTTTGTCTGCATTCCAGACCCTCTGATCTCCTAAAATTCCCTGAATTAGAAGTAGGTCAAACAAAACAATTTACCTGTTTTAGTCTGATTACTGAATGTCAACTTTATTTCCAACCTTTCACGCAGCGATGGCATACAGACACACACACACACACAGCGATGGCATACGGGGACACACACACACACACACACACACACACACACGCAGCGATGGCATACGGGGACACACACACACACACACACACACACACACACGCAGCGATGGCATACGGGGACACACACACACACACACACACACACACACACGCAGCGATGGCATACGGGGACACACACACACACACAGCGATGGCATACGGGGACACACACACACACACAGCGATGGCATACGGACACACACACACACACACACAGCGATGGCATACGGACACACACACACACACACACACACACACACACACAGCGATGGCATACGGACACACACACACACAGCGATGGCATACGGACACACACACACACAGCGATGGCATACGGACACACACACACACAGCGATGGCATACGGACACACACACACACACACACAGCGATGGCATACGGACACACACACACACAGCGATGGCATACGGACACACACACACACACACACACAGCGATGGCATACGGGGACACACACACACACACACAGCGATGGCATACGGGGACACACACACACACACAGCGATGGCATACGGACACACACACACACACACACAGCGATGGCATACGGACACACACACACACAGCGATGGCATACGGACACACACACACACACACACACAGCGATGGCATACGGAGACACACACACACACAGCGATGGCATACGGACACACACACACACAGCGATGGCATACGGACACACACACACACACACACACAGCGATGGCATACGGACACACACACACACACACACACACACACAGCGATGGCATACGGGGACACACACACACACACAGCGATGGCATACGGGGACACACACACACACACAGCGATGGCATACGGACACACACACACACACACACACAGCGATGGCATACGGAGACACACACACACACACACACACGCAGCGATGGCATACGGGGACACACACACACACACACACAGCGATGGCATACGGACACACACACACACAGCGATGCCATACAGGGACACACACACACACACACAGCGATGGCATACAGGGACACACACACACACACACAGCGATGGCATACGGGGAGCTGGTCTTGTAACCTAAAGGTCGCAGGTTTGATTCCTAGGTAGGAAGGACAATGCCGTTGCACCCTTCAGCAAGGTACCTAACCTGCATTGGTTCAGTATATATCCAGCTGTGTAAATGGATGCAGTGTAAATGCTGTGTAAAAAGGTGTGTAAGTCGCTATGGATCAGAGCGTCTGCTACATGCCTGTAATGTAATGTAATGGGTTCTTTATGTGACTGAATATACTGCGTAAGGGTTCTTTGTGGCTGAATATACTGGGTGAGGGTTCTCTGTGTATGTGACTGAATATACTGGGTGAGGGTTCTCTCTGTATGTGACTGAATATACTGGGTGAGGGTTCTCTCTGTATGTGACTGAATATACTGGGTGAGGGTTCTTTATGTGACTGAATATACTGGGTAAGGGTTCTTTATGTGACTGAATATACTGCGTAAGGGTTCTTTGTGGCTGAATATACTGGGTGAGGGTTCTCTGTGTATGTGACTGAATATACTGGGTGAGGGTTCTCTCTGTATGTGACTGAATATACTGGGTGAGGGTTCTCTCTGTATGTGACTGAATATACTGGGTGAGGGTTCTTTATGTGACTGAATATACTGGGTAAGGGTTCTTTATGTGACTGAATATACTGGGTAAGGGTTCTCTATGTGACTGAATATACTGGGTAAGGGTTCTCTATGTGACTGAATATACTGGGTAAGGGTTCTTTATGTGACTGAATATACTGGGTAAGGGTTCTCTCTGTATGCGACTGAATATACTGGGTAAGGGTTCTTTATGTGACTGAATATACTGGGTGAGGGTTCTTTATGTGACTGAATATACTGGGTAAGGGTTCTTTATGTGACTGAATATACTGGGTAAGGGTTCTCTATGTGACTGAATATACTGGGTAAGGGTTCTCTATGTGACTGAATATACTGGGTAAGGGTTCTTTATGTGACTGAATATACTGGGTAAGGGTTCTCTCTGTATGCGACTGAATATACTGGGTAAGGGTTCTTTATGTGACTGAATATACTGGGTGAGGGTTCTCTCTATGTGACTGAATATACTGGGTAAGGGTTCTTTATGCGACTGAATATACTGGGTGAGGGTTCTCTCTGTATGTGACTGAATATACTGGGTAAGGGTTCTTTGTGACTGAATATACTGGGTGAGGGTTCTCTCTGTATGTGACTGAATATACTGGGTAAGGGTTCTTTGTGACTGAATATACTGGGTGAGGGTTCTCTCTGTATGTGACTGAATATACTGGGTAAGGGTTCTTTATGTGACTGAATATACTGGGTGAGGGTTCTCTCTGTATGTGACTGAATATACTGGGTGAGGGTTCTCTCTGTATGTGACTGAATATACTGGGTGAGGGTTCTCTGTGTACGTGACTGAATATACTGGGTGAGGGTTCTCTCTGTATGTGACTGAATATACTGGGTGAGGGTTCTCTGTGTACCTGACTGAATATACTGGGTGAGGGTTCTCTCTGTATGTGACTGAATATACTGGGTGAGGGTTCTCTGTGTACCTGACTGAATATACTGGGTGAGGGTTCTCTCTGTATGTGACTGAATATACTGGGTGAGGGTTCTCTCTGTATGTGACTGAATATACTGGGTGAGGTTTCTCTCTGTATGTGACTAAATATACTGGGTAAGGGTTCTTTATGTGACTGAATATACTGGGTGAGGGTTCTCTCTGTATGTGACTGAATATACTGGGTGAGGGTTCTCTCTGTATGTGACTGAATATACTGGGTGAGGGTTCTCTGTGTACGTGACTGAATATACTGGGTGAGGGTTCTCTCTGTATGTGACTGAATATACTGGGTAAGGGTTCTTTATGTGACTGAATATACTGGGTGAGGGTTCTCTCTGTATGTGACTGAATATACTGGGTGAGGGTTCTATCTGTATGTGACTGAATATACTGGGTGAGGGTTCTCTGTGTACGTGACTGAATATACTGGGTGAGGGTTCTCTCTGTATGTGACTGAATATACTGGGTGAGTGTTCTCTCTGTATGTGACTGAATATACTGGGTGAGGGTTCTCTCTGTATGTGACTGAATATACTGGGTGAGTGTTCTCTCTGTATGTGACTGAATATACTGGGTAAGGGTTCTCTCTGTATGTGACTGAATATACTGGGTGAGGGTTCTCTGTGTACGTGACTGTGCGAACGGCGTTGGCGCCCCAGCTGGAGAACCGGGACGGCGAGGGGAGGGATTTTAATACTGTCCTGCTCGGCCTCTCTGTTTACGCGGCTCGCTCACAAAGATGCGTATGCGTGCACGTTTGCTTCGCCTCACTGGCTGTTTACCCCACCCCCACCCCCCAGCACCCCGCCCCCCCTGCCCCCACCCCCCACCCCCCACCTCCACTCGAAGCTACTGCTCTATGAGGGTCGGCTTCCTTAAGCAGGAAAGGCTCTCTGCTCGGTGGAGCCGGTGAGCTGTAATAGGATGCTGACGCTCCCATTCACGGGTGGGCTCTGGAGCTGGAGGAGACCGCAGAGCCGCTTACGCTAAGGCTGATTACACTGCATGCTGACCTGGCTAAATCCCTCTCGCTCGAGGTGGGCTGGGGGTGACCCTCCCGCTTGAGGTGGGCTGGGGGCTGGGGATGACCCTCCCGCTCGAAGTGGGCTGGGGGTGACCCTCTCGCTCGGGCTGGGGGCTGGGGGTGACCCTCCTGCTCGAGGTGGGCTGGGGGTGACCCTCCCACTCGGGCTGGGGGCTGGGGGTGACCCTCCTGCTCGTGGTGGGCTGGGGGTGACCCTCCCGCTCCAGGCCTTAGATCCTTGCGGATGGAGTCCGCTGACTTTAAGCCCCTGGAAGGCCCTTCCCCACACTCAGGCACGCGGGTTCGAGCCCTGGAGAAAGAACAGACAGACTACGATCGTGTGATAAGCTTTTAATGTACCAGACTGAAAATGCCACATCAGAACCATACAGAAGTTCATGTCCTTATGCAGACATGTTTACCTGATAAACCTGCATATACAATATATGTATTTAACATTTTCGTGCATATATGTAAGGATTTGTTAAAATATGATGTGAGGAGGTGATGCAGGGACAGCACTTGATTGACAGCAAAGTTGAGAAATGTAAGCCAGAACAATTGGGTTTGAATGCAGATCAGAATACACACTGGCCTTCAGCAGGAACTGGTTCCCCTACTTTGAGGCCATGGGCTTTCTGGGTAATTGCAGGACCAAGATTCCATGTATAATTATGTACAGAAACACTTTAAAGAGGCAGTTTCCCCAAAAATGAACCTACAGTTCCACTACGGGACCCCACAGTGTCTGCTTCTGGGCCGGGTTCGGCTCGTTTTTAACATCTGGCTGCAGGCTCGGGCTGGATTTGGGTTTTTTAGTAAGAGAACATGAATAATTATTTTATGTTTTGAATGTGCTTTTATTTGAAGAAATAGACTTCTTTTAACTCATTTTGCACATGCACATTTCCTCTCTAGTTCTCTCTAGTGTGAGCCTCTAAACTTTGCAGGGGATGAAATGAAGCAAAAATTTGCAAAGGGAGAACTTTTTAAAATGTTTCTTGAAGAGCTTGTGGAAATATTATGACCTTCTTGTGACAGCAGATAAAAAGTTCACTCGGCACATACAGTGTAGGGATTGGAATGCTGTTTTGCCCTATGATGGCAAGAAAGCTGATCTCACCGAACTTAGAGAATCTTTGCTGGCAGCGAAGGCACTAGTGAGATATGTAGGCTAAATGGGTCTGGTCACCTGGATGTGTACAGGTAACCATTAATTTAATTAATTATATATTAATCTCTGTTACATATGAAATGGTCTTGGAGGTAAGCTATGCATGCTCATTTGGAGAATTGCTGAAATGATAACAGACGCTTGGGGACTGGGACTGAAGCCTGATCTCACTGGGGTGACCTGCGTCCACCAACAGGACTGGCTCTACGCGTGGGCCAGAAGGGCAGTCCCCTTTAGCACCGTTCCTGAGTGGGGCCCTCTATTAAGGGGAATAAATAAAATTAAAATCTGTGTTGCGTCCGTAGGTGTCATCCGAGTCAGCGTGTTGTTCCAGACAACATGCATCATTACATGCTTTACGTGTCTTAAATTCACATACCTATAAAATGGATGGAAGTTAATATAGAGATTAAAGCAAAAAACCATGATTAATTCTTCACTGCTAGAGATATTAATGCATTGAAATTAATCAACCTACTTCACTTCTGTCGGCCTGTCTCTGGGTGATATATCAGCGTGCGGGTGATATTGAGTGAGCACCTTTATGGCCAGACTCCATGATCACTGTGCCTGTGGAGCACTGGGGTAGCCCACTGAGGCGGCGGGGAGGAGAGGGCCAAAATGGCCGCCGGAACAGGTCCCTCACGCTGACCCTGCGCCTCAGCACTTCAGCACGCTGGAGAGAATCAGACGATGTGCGTGTCTGCGCAGGTTGTCTCTAGAGCACCTGGCTCCTGTTCCACAGTGTCCTGTGGATGCTTACTTGTTTTTGTCTAGCCAGGCTTTTCGATTTCCCAGTGGCTCTCATCCAAAAAGAAGGTCTTTCCCTGCGCAACATTCCCCAGAATCCGCTGGGAGTCGTGAACCCGTTAAGTGCTGGAAGAACATCTGTCGCATGGCGGTGTAGCATGATGGTGTAGCATGGCAGTGTAGCAGGTCAGAGTAGCATGGTAGTGTAGCGTGATGGTGTAGCATGGCAGTGTAGCATGGTGGTGTAGCATGGCAGTGTAGCACGATGGTGTAGCATGGCAGTGTAGCATGGTGGTGTCGCATGGCAGTGTAGCATGGTGGTGTAACATGGCGGTGTAGCATTGCGGTGTAGCATGATGGTGTAGCATGGCAGTGTAGCATGGCGGTGTAGCATGATGGTGTAGCATGGCAGTGTAACGTGGCGGTGTAGCATGGTGGTGTAGCATGGCAGTGTAGCGTGGCGGTGTAGCAGGTCAGAGTAGCATGGCGGTGTAGCATGGTGGTGTAGCATGGTGGTGTAGCATGGTGGTGTAGCATGGCAGTGTAGCATGGTGGTGTAGCATGGCAGTGTAGCGTGGCAGTGTAGCGTGATGGTGTAGCATGGCGGTGTAGCGTGGCAGTGTAGCGTGGCGGTGTAGCATGATGGTGTAGCATGATGGTGTAGCATGGCGGTGTAGCAGGTCAGAGTAGCATGGCAGTGTAGCGTGGCGGTGTAGCGTGATGGTGTAGCATGGCGGTGTAGCTGGTCAGAGTAGCATGGCAGTGTAGCGTGGCGGTGTAGCAGGTCAGAGTAGCATGGCAGTGTAGCGTGATGGTGTAGCATGACGGTGTAGCATGGCAGTGTAGCGTGGCGGTGTAGCAGGACTGTGTAGCATGGCAGTTAGGGAACCGGACTTGAGGGCCGTAAAGGGTTGCGGGTTTGATTCCCAGCAGGGACACTGCCGCTGTGCCCTTGAGCTAAAAGTGCTCAATCTGAACTTAAATATCCAGCTGTTTGAATGGGTTGCAGCCTCGCAGATAAAGAGGTGCGCTGCATATGTCACCATGGATACGAGCATCCGGTAAAAGCCGGAATGTTAATGTCAGTGTGCCAGTGTGCAAATCACTCACTGCAAAAAATTATTATTACTAAACACCGCACAGAAATATTCTATGTGCTGTGTACAATATGTAAAAAAAACCAACTCATGTTATGCATGAAAGACATGGAAATTCATAAATCAAAGACATGTTTGAAATGTCGCCCGAACCTGCCAGGGACTGATCCGTTCAGTGCATCCTGTTAGCCTGGGATGATTTACTCACTGTGTTTCAGGATCATTCCTCTGGAGATCAGGGGTTAGGGTTTGTGTTTCAGGATCATTCCTCCACAGATCAGGGTTAGGGTTGGCCTGGAATACTGTGGCTCAGCATTCCCAAGGACAGTATACATCCTGGAGACGATGTCACTGAAAATGGTCTTTCACAGCTATGGGTGAAGGGTTGTGTTTCGGCTCATGAAATGCAGATCACACCTGTTATTCTGAGGGTAAGGTACACGCACCAATTTAAATGGGTTTTTTGATGTGCTGTGTGTCGCTTGTTTTGGGGCTCTTATTTAGCGAATGCAGGGCTGCAGAGAAGACGAGGTCTCTCAGACTGTCAGCCAGACAGCACAGCTACGAGGAGCAGCTCTGTTGGATGGGCTATGGTAGTTCTGCTTTATGCCACTGCAATCACAAGATACCTTTCCACTTTTGTGCTGGTTTTCAATGCCTTTTTTCTAGACCTGACCACCACATTTTAGTTCACTCCAGTGAGTCCTGGGCTATGTCATAACCACAACCTTATCTGTATGTGTTTGAACAGGAAAAAATGGCTTCAATTCCTTGGGAATTTTTTCTGGAATGTGTAAGGCAGGGCAAAATCACTGTTAGCATGGCAGGGTAGCCATGTGAGGTTGGAATATAAACACAAAGATATCTCACGCACTGATGATCAATGTCAGTGTCCTCACTGAAACCAGGACTTTTACCATCCTCTTTAAATCCAAAGGACCAGCCTTAGACTTCCATCAGGGTCAGGCAGCAGAGTGCACAAGCTGTGTAGAGATGAGTCTGAGGAACAGACTTCACCACTGGCTGAACAGACTGTCCAATGTGTGTGTGTGTGTGCATGCATGAATGCGTGTGTGCGCGCGTGAATGCGTGTGTGCGCGTGCGTGTGTGCATGTGTGCGCGTGCGCATATGTGTGCGTGCGTGTGTGTGTGTGCGTGCGCGCGCATATGTGTGTGTGCGCGTGTGTGTGTGTGTGTGTGTGCTGCAGGCAATTCTTCTGCATTATTACCCGTCTTTCTAACAGACGGTGGGCTGGGGGTGGAGGGGGGGTGTATTGGGAGGAGGAAGCTCTGGAGGCTTTGCTGCTGTTGGAACTTGATGAATTCAAGGTTCCTCGGCAACAATGCAATTACATGAACTCCCCTTTCTATTCAGAGAGCCAGCAGCCCTGTCATTAAAGCTGCACCTGCAGCCCTGCTACACCCTATACCCCACACCCTACTTCCTACAGCCCCACACCCCACACGCACAGCCCCACACCCTACACCCCACACCCTACTTCCTACAGCCCCACACCCTACACCCCACAGCCCCACACCCTACACCCCGCACCTCACACCCTACACCTCACAACCCCACAGCCCCACACCCTACTTCCTACAGCCCCACACCCCACACGCACAGCCCCACACCCTACACCCTACACCCCACAGCCCCACACCCTACACCCCACATCCCCACACCCCACACCCTACACCCCACACACCACACCCTGCACCTCACAACCCCACACCTCACACCCTACACCCTGCACCCCCACACCCCACACCCCACAGCCCCACACCCTACACCTCACACCCCACACTCTACAGCCCCACACCCCACACCGTACACCCTACAGCCCCACACCCTACACCCCACAGCCCCACACCCTACACCCTGCACCTCACAACCCCACACCCTACACCCTCACACCCTACACCCCGCATCTCACACCCTACACCCCACACCCTACTTCCTACAGCCCCACACCCTACACCCTGCACCCCACAACCCCACACCCCACACCCCACACCCTACACCTCACAGCCCCACACCCTACACCCCACAACCCCACACCCTGCACCTCACAACCCCACACCCTACACCCCACACCCCCACACCCCACACCCTGCACCTCACAACCCCACACCCCCACACCCTTCACCTTGCACCTCACATCCTACACCCTACACCCCACAACCCGCACCTCACAACCTCACACCCTACACCCTACACCCTACAGCCCCACACCCTACACCCCACAGCCCCACACCCTACACCCTACAGCCCCACACACACACACCTCCACAGCTCCACACCCCCACACGTTTTTTTGTAGAACTGACAAAATGAAAATGTGTTTTAGAAACTAAATGCAATACCCTAGATTTTTTTTTATTTAGATTTTTTATTGACTGATCTGGTGGCTTTTACAGAAGTGTTAACCACTTTTCTCAATCTTCCCAGCAGGAAGTCCATTTATCATCAAGGGGAGTGGAGAGATGTACACGAAGAGCCTGCCTGCCCGTTTGGACCCGCCCACCGGCCTGTTCGGACCCGCCCACCGGCCTGTTCAGACCCTGCCTGATCGGACCCGTCTCCCTTCTCCACCCTGCCCATCCCACCATGATGGTGCGACGCTGGAATAGAAGGTATTCAGACTAAAACCAGGGCATGACCTCGCTCTCAATAGCAGAGCATGCTGCCCCCCCAAAATCCCCCCCACCCCTCAAACCCCTGCCTCTACTGTCCATCTGTGCCCAAATCGCAGTATTCTGTCTCAATTAAATTCAATAATGAGCAATTCTGCAGAAGCTTTGAGTAAACACAGTCAGCACTAATTACAATCTGAGCACAGTCAGGACTAATTACAATCTGAGCACAGTCAGCACTAATTACAATCTGAGCACAGTCAGTGCTAATTACAATCTGAGCACAGTCAGTGCTAATTACAATCTGAACACAGTCAGGACTAATTACAATCTGAGCACAGTCAGGACTAATTACAATCTGAACACAGTCTGGACTAATTACAGTCTGAACACAGTCAGGACTTAATACAATCTGAGCACAGTCAGCACTAATTGCAATCTGTATTTTACCCTCCTCTCCACCACGTGACCTCTGTAACTGATTAATGAAAGTCCCTTATTTGTTTTTGAGGTTTCCTCCCCTTGGAAAGTAGAGAGTGGCTATGCCATGTGTTGGGCCACCATTAGTCTTCTCATCGTTCATTCAAATGGTTTCCGTTTGGTGAGCGTGGTAACTCTCAACTCAAGCCATATATGAAATTAAATATTTTTCCCTTTCACCTATACATTCAACACTTTTCATGCAAAAAACACAGTGAGCATTGATGATGCCAGGTTACACATTGAGGATCGCTGGACAACAAGTTTCAGGTGATCCCACAGATTTTCAGTGGGATTTGAGTCTGGACTGTGCCTGGGCATTCCTGGGCATTCCAGAATACTTGCCTTCTTGTTTTTAAGCCATTCCTTTGCTGTGCTTAGGCTCACTATCCTTTTGGAACATGAATCCTCGCCCTAAATGCAGATCCTTGCTGTCTGAAATAGGTTCTCCTCAAAAATTTGGCTGTTTGGTTCCATCCATCTTTAAAACGTCCATCAAGCTTCCTAGTCCCTTCTACTGAACAGCAACCCCATGGCATGATGATGTCACCATCGTGCTGGGTTGTAGGTGTGGTGTTACTTGGGTAATTGTTTGTGCCATAGTGCACAGTGTTTCACTTCCTGGCCAAAGAAGTCCCCTTTAGTCTCATTAAAATCATCCTCCAGAAGGTCCCAGAGTCTTTCACATGGCTTCTGGGAAATTCTAGGCCTGACTTAATATGGGCTTTTCTCAGAAGGGGCTTCCATCAGGCCTCTCTGCCAAAACGGCCAAATTTGTGAAGTGCTGAAGAGATGGGATGAATGGCTGAAATTAGATGAATTATCCAGAGATGAACAATGAACTCTGTGACTCGGTCAGTAGGAAATGAGCTCTGTGACTCAGTCAGTAGGGAATGAGCTCTGTGACTCAGTCAGTAGGGAATGAGCTCTGTGACTCGGTCAGTAGGGAATGAGCTCTGTGACTCAGTCAGTAGGGAATGAGCTCTGTGACTCGGTCAGTAGGGAATGAGCTCTGTGACTCAGTCAGTAGGGAATGAGCTCTGTGACTCAGTCAGTAGGGAATGAGCTCTGTGACTCAGTCAGTAGGGAATGAGCTCTGTGACTCAGTCAGTAGGGAATGAGCTCTGTGACTCAGTCAGTAGGGAATGAGCTCTGTGACTCAGTCAGTAGGGAATGAGCTCTGTGACTCGGTCAGTAGGGAATGAGCTCTGTGACTCGGTCAGTAGGGAATGAGCTCTGTGACTCAGTCAGTAGGGAATGAGCTCTGTGACTCGGTCAGTAGGGAATGAGCTCTGTGACTCAGTCAGTAGGGAATGAGCTCTGTGACTCAGTCAGTAGGGAATGAGCTCTGTGACTCAGTCAGTAGGGAATGAGCTCTGTGACTCAGTCAGTAGGGAATGAGCTCTGTGACTCAGTCAGTAGGGAATGAGCTCTGTGACTCAGTCAGTAGGGAATGAGCTCTGTGACTCGGTCAGTAGGGAATGAGCTCTGTGACTCGGTCAGTAGGGAATGAGCTCTGTGACTCGGTCAGTAGGGAATGAGCCATGGGACTCAGTCAGTAGGGAATGAGCCCTGTGACTCGGTCAGTAGGGTAGCTGTCCTTTTGGTCACTTCTCTGAAAACTGCCCTCTTGTCTGGGTGCTCATTTTGGTAGGATGGTCTGATCTTGGTAGCATCTGGGTTGTGCCTTGTTTTTCCATTTTGTTGGATTTACCGGTGTTTCTAGAAGGTTCAGAGCTTTGCCGGTGTTTTTATACCCACCTCGGGCATTTGGCTTATAGCAGCTCATGGGCGGTTCCCTGGCACCCATGCCAGTCTGACTGGTCTGATCCACTGTTTCAGATGTGAGAGTTCCAGAATACTGCGCGTGTTCTGCAGTCATGCAGTTCAGTACAGGTGGGTTTGAGATGAACACAGGTGCACCTCCTTAAGACATTTAATTAGATCTCTCCAGAAAGTGGAAGACACCTGGGCCAATGTAGGTGTTTAACACAGTGGGGGGAATATTTATCAGTGAAATCATTTTCAGGATTATATTTCAAAATGAAATTCTTTAATAAACTTCAGGCTTGAAGGTTTGGGAGCCCTTGGAGTGCTGAAGCACTCCACACTTCCATATTCCTGCTTAAAGTCACTGTTGTGAATGAATACAACAGATCCAGGTAAACTTTGGGTTTGAAACGTGGGGTGGGTCTATTAAACACGAGAAAACAAACATTTCTGAGGATCTGCACGATGAGAAGATGCTAATATGCAAGTGCATTACATACCACTCACCTGATATAAGATGTAGATCTCTTTCTGCAGTTAACTAGAGACATTGCATTAAGCCACCCTGTTCTATGAGATGCTGGTCCCTAGTTGTAATATTGTACTGCACTGTATCATATTTTATTGAGTGTGGGTAGTTATGGCCAATATAGATTATTTTATTGTCTGCCTGTGTAGAGTGCTTTTCACAAAGAATAAACAATAAGCAGATGGTGTATTTGTTTCACCTTGCATGGGTTGCATGGCGCTTGGATGCTGATGATTCTGCACTGAGCAGATGCTTCGGTCGACTGCAGTGTTTGACAGGAGGCCTCGTCGCGCCCTGATGCAGCAGCACGGCCGCTCTCAGATCATGGCCTCCTTCCCCTTCACACCTCAAGCCCTTAATCTCTCACCCGCCTTCGCCAGTTAGGCTCGCTTCATTGTGTCTTGCCTTTCTGTAAAAGAATGAACTCTGGCAGTCTCAGAACTTCTCCCTCTCAGATTTTGTCTTTGTTTTGGCCAGAAATCAAGCCCCATCTTCTTTGGCTGCTTAGCCTACTTTTTCTGTTCAAACACGCTTTCATCCATTATTTATCCAGGTGAATCAGTACAACAGAACACATTGCAATGAAAAGAAACATGAAACTTGCAGTTCAACGGTATCTTACCCATCACGACAAGAACACACATCAGATTTTATGGTTGAAACAGACAATTAAAAACAACCAGTCAGCAGGTCATCAGAGTGGAGATCGTAGTTGCGTTAATTCCAGGTAAGATAAAGGTTAAGTTATCCTGTAATTGTTTTATAAAGAATAAATTAAATGTGCCAGTGGGTCCATCTGCGGTAGCCTGTATAACAACATTACTGGTATTTAGCAGACGCTCTTATCCAGAGCGACTTACGCAGCTTTTCCGCATTTCTACATAGTATTCATTATTCATTCATATAGCTGCAGATATACTGAGGCAATGCGGGTTAAGTACCTCACTTATGGGTACCACAGGGAATCGAACCTGCAACCTTTCAGTTACAAGACCAGTTCCTTAACAATTCAGCTACACCACTGTCCTTCAGACAGCACACATCTTGCAACCCAATCCATATTTCTACCAGTATTTGAGAGACGGATTCTGTACTAAACATGTTGCATTGGTTGAGCCTGAGTGAGTTATCAGATTTCCCATGATCTCACTAGGAAAAAAATACATAACACATACAAACAAACAAAAAAAAAAAAAACAATTCGTCTCTCTGAGAATATTTGCATGGTAAATGAACGCGCGTAGCAGAAAGGGAATTTCACCATGGCAACGGGCTGCCTCGGCCTGTAATGAGGTGTGAGGTATAGTGGGGCTGATAAACACTAAATTACTTTTGGAGTGAAAATTAATTAAAAGCAAACGTGTGTCTCGCCACACTTTGCGCAGAACGATTTTTCAATAAAAAAACCTACAGCGGGCGTGACAAAATTACAGCGCAGTGCAATTATGGTCCGAATCCGGGACCTGTACTCTACTGTGGAGGGTTGCTGGCTCAAATCCCAGCGCAACCAGGACCTGTACCCTACTGTGGAGGGTTGCTGGCTCAAATCCCAGCGCAACCAGGACCTGTACCCTACTGTGGAGGGTTGCTGGCTTAAATCCCAGTGCAACCGGGACCTGTACCCTACTGTGGAGGGTTGCTGGCTCAAATCCCATTGTAGCACCCATTGTATTAAGCGAGGTCCTTTCAGTGAAAAGGAGAAAGATTCACTGCTGAAGGAGGGAAACACAGGTATTGTTTTCTCTGTTAATCTGGCATTTGAAAAGGTGGCTGCTGATCAGATACAGCAAGCACCTGGCCCTCCGCATTGTCCTCGCCCTCCCCAGGGGGCCCCCGGCCTTTTCTTTCACACAAACCCCCTCCCTCCCTCCCTCCCTCCCTCTCTCTCTCCCTCCCTCCCTCTGTTCCTTCTATTCCTCCCTCCCTCTTGTCAGTGCAAACAGGGGACAGGGGCTATAACCCCCCCTCTCCCCCGCAGGAGCATAACACAGGAACACAACATAATTTCACCCCTCATCAGTGGTGGGGCACCCGGGCAGACCCCACACAGGAGCCAGAACTCACAGGCTGCATTTTTACCTGGAGCACAAACCTGCTGTTGCTCAAACGCAACACAAGTGCACTCTGGGCCTGAGGGCTGCAGTGTCTGCACAAGGTCTTCTGGTTTCCTTTCCATCAGAAGCCAGGTTAGGCCTCAGAAACAGGGTGTGTGTGTGTGTGTGTGTGTGTGTGTGTGGGTGTGGGTGTGGGTGTGGGTGTGTTCGGGGGTGTGGGTGTGGGTGTGTGCGGGGGTGTGTGTGTGCGTGTGTGGGGGTGTGTGTGCGTGTACGTGTTCGGGGGTGTGTGTGTGTGTGCGGGGGTGTGGGTGTGGGTGTGTGTGGGGGTATGTGTGTGTGTATGTTAGTGAGGTGTGTGTGTGCATGTGTGTTCGTGGGTGTGTGTGTGTGTGTGTGTGTGTGTGTGTGTGTGTGTGTTCGGGGGTGCAGGTGTGTGCGTGTGCGGGGGTGTGTGTGTGTGCGTGTGTGTGTGCGGGGGTGTGGGTGTGTGTGCGTGCGTGTGCGTGCGGGGGCGTTTGTGCGTGTGTGTGTGTGTGCGCGCGGGGGTGTGTGTGTGTGTGGGTTAGTGAGGTGTGTGTGTGTGTGTGTAGGTTAGTGAGGTGTGTGTGTGTGGACCCTTTAACAGACCAGGGACTTAACCCTTTAAGGTGTGAGAGCACAAATATGTGATTGACTTAGAATTATGAAAAACGCATTCCAAAAAGCCCTTCAGAGGGTTAAATTAAGCATTTAATTGCCTTCCAGCAGATGTTGTGGCCCTCTAGGACTGACAGCCCTGCTCTAAAGTTAGTTTCATGTTGGGCAGAAAATTTGGCAGTAACTTTGGTAGGGTGGACAACTGTAGAATAGCAGGAACCACAAACCATGTTCAAGGTTTGGCACTGTCTAAAGCCCAGAATGGCTCTTTTTACTTGAGTCAATGTTCCTGATTTGGAAAGTTTCCAGGTTTTACTCAACTCTGTATACCTACTCTGTCATACAGGGTTTTACTCAGCGCAGTTACCCAGCTAACTCAGTAACCCTGCTCTGCGATACAGGGTTTTACTCAGCGCAGTTACCCAGCTAACTCAGTAACCCTGCTCTGTGATACAGGGTTTTACTCAGCGCAGTTACCCAGCTAACTCAGTAACCCTGCTCTGTGATACAGGCCCCAGACTCTATACTTGAAGCCCGATGAACAGGCTGTGTTTACGACAGGCAGTGTGTTCAAGGCTAAGGACACGTCCAAGCCTGTCTCTGGAGTCACCCCTGACCCCCCTGGTATAGAGTTCAGCGTCCCGAACACAAGACCTTGGAAAGCCTCCCGTTCCCCAGCGGAGGCGGGAGAAGAAATCTGACTGAGTTTTAATGAAGTCTGGCCCAATCAGGGCTCTGGCGATGCCCATGTGTTATTAATGCTCTCACTCCTATAAAAACACTAACTTGCTTTAATGTGCCTTCATCCCTGGTGTGGAACCTGGGGCTGCTGGCCAAAATAAAGAAGAATCAATAAAAAGCTTGAAGGTGGAGGAATTACCCAGAGTACCGTGCGGCCCTCCTAAGATGGGGCATACCTGGAGCCCCACAGCAGGATCCATGTAGGGATGGAAGGGTGGAGAGAGACTTTCTCTTTGAGGCATCCTTATCAAGTTGTGACACGTCTCGACAGTGCTAAATGAGGACACTCCCACTGGCTTAATGAACTGTTGCATTATGCACAGCTGGCGTAATTCACTAGGACCTCTGCAAAAATTCAAACATGAAACCTCATAACCTAGCACATCCCATCATGCTCTGGGGCCCATAGTGATGCTTGCGGTTTCAGAAACCTTGTGCTGACGCAGCTGACCGCAGGAGAGAAGTCACGCATGAGCGTGGCGTACGCTTCGGCCATCAGGAGTCACACTGCCCTCCTGCTGCTCTTCGCAAAACCGATGGAGGTTTTTTTTCTTCTTCATTTTATTTTCCTTCTCTTGAATGTGTGCGCAGTTAGCTGAAGGGAAGGCGGGGCCATATCCACACCCAAACCATTGTTCTGCAAGCTGACCTCATTCAGGGTCAGTGGGCATGTGACATCAGCCGGGGCAAGGCCAAAGGGGCCCGCATTATACGCCATCTCCCCAGCAAGAGGAGATGCCACACGAAAAACACTGAAATGTCTTCCGGGGTGGGGTGGGGTGGGGTGGGGGGCGGGGCAGGAGTATTTGGATTTACAGTTTCTTGCCAGTAGTGATTGTGACATCAGCATTAGAATGTTCAGTTAAGAAAATTCTTATCAGGTTTGTGATCTTACTGCTTAAAGGGTTAAACAGAGGGTTGAGTAGCAGGCTGCAGCACAAGCGTTTGGCTCTACTGCTGAACCTTCTCTTGCACGTCAGAGTGGGGAGTGTGTGTGGTCATTACTCTTTCTACCCCACACTCTTCTCACTCTCTCCACCCCACACTCCTCTTACTCTCTACCCTACACTCCCCTTACTCTCTCCACCCCACACTCATTTTACTCTCTCCACCCCACACTCCTCTTACTCTCTACCCCACACTCCTCTCTCTCTACCCCACACTCCTCTCTCTCTACCCCACACTCCTCTTACTCTCTCCACCCCACACTCCTCTTACTCTCTTCCCCACACTCCTCTTACTCTCTCCACCTCACACTCTTACTCTCTCTACCCCACACTCCTCTTACTCTCTCTACTCCACACTCCTCTTACTCTCTCTATACCCCACACTCCTCTTACTCTCTCTATACCCCACACTCCTCTTACTCTCTCTACCCCACACTCCTCTTACTTTCCCTACCCCACACTCCTCTTACTCTCCCTACCCCACACTCCTCTTACTCTCCCTACCCCACACTCCCCTTACTCTCTCCACCCCACACTCCTCTTACTCTCTCCACCTCACACTCTTACTCTCTCTACCCCACACTCCTCTTACTCTCTCTACCCCACACTCCTCATACTCTCTCCACCCCACACTCCTCTTACTCTCTCTACCACACACTCCTCTTACTCTCTACCCCACACTCCTCTTACTCTCTCCACCCCACACTCCTCTTACTCTCTCTACCCCACACTCCTCTTACTTTCCCTACCCCACACTCCTCTTACTCTCCCTACCCCACACTCCTCTTACTCTCCCTACCCCACACTCCTCTTACTCTCTCTACCCCACACTCCTCTTACTTTCCCTACCCCACACTCCTCTTACTCTCTCTACCCCACACTCCTCTTACTCTCCCTACCCCACACTCCTCTTACTCTCTCTACCCCACCTCCGTTCCAATGTCAGACTGGATGCTGCAGTGTTGTAAACACAAACGCAGAAACAGGACTTTTTTTCAATCAAGCTTTTAATTGAAAAGATCATAAAATAACAGTTTTTTTCTCATTGCTGTACATTAAGACTGTGAGATTGTGATTGCTGACATCAGCTCTCCTTACTGTATTACATTTTGACACGTTGAGTTTGAGCTGCACATGTAGCTCGGACCTGAATACATGCTCTCGGAGGAGATGAAACATTCTGCTCGAGTGTTGCCACAACCAAGACATGTTCAAGGCTTAAAGACAGTGTGTGTGTGTGTGTGTGTGTGTGTGTACGCATGCATATTGCCTCCAACAAACATTCAAGCTCAAGAGATGTTCTCACAGCCCTGAAACCTGCATTAATGGAGAACCTGATCCTTAACTGCTCAGCAACAAATTCAGTTTCTTTTTTACACATTTTTTTTCAAGTACATGTAAAAGATTAGCAGCCATGGTTCTGTTTTCTTGTGTGCGAGCAGATTTCATGAGCCCCGTCGGGGGGAGGTGGGAGGTAAACCGTGGGACATCAGTAATGTGGAAAAAACGCAACAGCCATTGTACTGATGCAATGGTGTCAAAATAACCTGGAAGGCTGCAGTGTCTGTGGGCAGTTCTGCCTTCCTGTCAATCAGCATCCAGGCCTTGAGAACAAGGCGTCTGGGCTCTTCAGCCAATCAACAGACCGGAATCACCGAAATGCAGAGAATCCCAGCAGGCACTGCGGCCCTCCAGGGACTGGAATGTGCGGTCTGATGAAATGTGGACTGGAGGTGACGGATCTGAGGGTTAGAGATGCAATCCGAAACAGGCTTTCTGAGGTAACCGGACAGTAACTTGTAAACGGTCGTTTGTACTGAGGGTTTAGCAGCCAGTCGTTTGGCAGATTTGGCGTTGACGCGATTGCGCCGCGTCAGCGCTGAGGTATCAGGTGTGGAAGCATCGTCATGACAACGCGGAAACGAGGGATGGCGAGAACTGGAGAACGGGAGGGGAACAGGAGGGGAACGGGAGGGGAACGGGAGGGGAACGGGGAGAACAGGGAGGGGAATGGGGGAAACAGGGAGGGGAACGGGGGAGAACGGGAGGGGTACAGGGGGAGAACGGGAGGGGAACGGTGGGAACGGGGGGAGAATGGGAGGGGAACAAGGAGGGGAATGGGAGGGGAACAGGGGGGGAACAGGGGGGGAACGGGAGGGGAACAGGGAGGGGAACAGGGGGGGAACGGGAGGGGAACAGGGGAAAGAATGGTGTGGCAGAGGAGTCTGCCAGCGGCACCAGAGTAAAGCTTCTGACAGACGGGTGGATTCTGGACCTGGCTTTGGTTTAGACTGGCAGGGAGACTGAGAAACCGGCTTGTAGCCGAAGGTGTCGGAGGAGAATCAGGGTGAAGATATTGCAGAGATTTATTAGTAAGGACCCCCCTCAGAAGCGAGAAGGCAATGCTACTCTGCATCGCCGAGTAAACCGGCGGCACAGACTCGCCTTGTGAGGCAGTCCAAGATGTCAGCCCAGCTGCTTAAAGCTTTGTAACACTGCATAAGGATACAGCAGAACAAGCTGTGGGGAGGTAATGGTGATACAGCAGAACAAGCTGTGGGGAGGTAATGGTGATACAGCAGAACAAGCTGTGGGGAGGTAATGGTGTGGGACTGCAGCAGTGTGAACAGATATGTACGGTGTCAAGGGACCCTAAAGAGATTTAACATAAAAAAGTGCATTTTATAAAGCTATCAATCAACACCTGCACGGGTAACTGTTGCGTCTGATGAAATTAAAGCCAGGACAGAGGGTGTGAAAAATGCTTTGGCTTTTAGGACTAAGGGTTTGCAAAGATGAACCAATTGCCTTTAAGAAAAAAACGAAAAAAAAAAAAAAACGCTTTCAAACACTTTTTCAAGCCTTAAAACTGTGGCTCGGCAACACCCATGCTCCCCCTGTAGGAGACGCTGTTCTGCATCTGCAAGAGAGTCTTAGTGTTCCTGACAAGGGCGAACACTACTTTATCCAGTGCACAGTGAAAACCTACATAGACTGCTAGGACATTTTAGCTGAGATAACTGTACATTAGAACTGTACAAAGAACCTCACTGGTTGTGGTTTATGGCTGTTGTGTTATTTCTCTCAGCTTGAAATTTAGTTTAAAAAAAACATTTAAGAATAAAATAAGGACCCTGTGAACACCTCATCTCACACACCAAAGGAATTCTTTAGAAAAAGTGAAAACAGGATCAGAGAAATAAATACATTCATCACTGACAATAATAGACATCTGATAAAAAAGAACACTGTGAACGAGTGTTTGCACCAGCTTGGTTAGGAGTGAGGCCAGTCGGAGCTGGGTTTGCTTTTCTTATCAGCAGACAGCTTAACCCTAACTCTACCCCTACCCCTACCCCTTTTTAAAGGGACAATCACAGACCCCCACAATAAAATATTCACATGCAATACCTAATATAACCGCTGATATTCTTTAAAGGTAAAAATCCTAAAAGGATTAATAATGAGGTACCACTTTAGTTTCGTGTTCTTATTAATGTAAACACACTTTAAAGAGAGAGAGAGAGAGAAGGCTCGGGTTATCTATATATCTATATCTGACAGACTGAAATTGCGTTAAGGTATTATGGAAGTGCCGCCAACAGACTGACACCAAAGCTAGACTCATCTCAGCCTCACGGAAGCCTGAGTGAAGTGGACTGGGAGGCACAGCCCATTGGCCAAGACCAGCCAATAGCAACCCGCCCCCCCATTTCAAACTGCGCAGCGAATTCTCACCAATTCACCAACGCACAGAAACATCAGTGCTTTTCTACAGGCAACTTAAAGAAAAGCAAAGCATCTCGGACTGGTCTCACCTGGTTTGAGGTCTGGAACTGTAAAAGTTTTTCTTTTTTGTAAACAATGAGATAAATACATACGTTATCTTTTTTTTTTGTTGAGCCACACAAGGTGTCGATCATTCAAATGTGCTTTGGTTTAAAAAAGTTTGTGGATTTGGGTATGAGCTATTTTTTCACCACTTTTACGTACACTACAATTTTATTTTTTCCTTAACTCTGGAACTGAGAATAGAAGTTAATCTGTTAGTCTGAGCTGCCCAGCCTTTTCTGAAGGCTTAGTGATCCGTGAAAAAGGAACATTTTTAAAGTTTTAAATATGAAACTAGTGTTTTGCTTTTTCTTTTGATAAAATACAGAAAATCAATACAATAAAATGTTGTACAAATGTAGTTGAAAGTCCTGTGTTCTAAGACACAAAACCGTCCCTGAAGTTTGAGTAGTAGTACTGTCACAGTTTGTGTTTTTCCTGTTTTGTTTTTTTTTTTGCTTTCCTTTTGTCATTCTTGCTTTCTTTAGTTTAACTGCAGTGCCAACATCTTTGCAGAGATCAGTAGATCTCACTGTACAATACACCTTTGCTTCACAGACATTACACTGAACTGATTAAGTGCTGACGTGCACACAGGTGTACAGAGGGAAAGCATCCTGGGCTCCTGAATGTCCTGGAAGGGGGGCGTTTGGAGGAAAACAGACCCTGCACTGATTAGAGAAGCGCAAACGTTAAATACTTAAAAACAAAAAGGGGGGGGGGGGGGGGGGGGGGGGGGGGGGGGGGGAAAGCGCCACATGCAGCAGACTGAGGGGGCTTCCTGTAAACCAGGCTGGGGGGGCACAGCCCCTGTTCCAGGCCACATGTGCCCTTGACACTGAAGGGGAGGCAACAGGGAGTTTGGTACTGGAATGAATGAAGGGCAGATTGATTTTTTTCTCTCCATAATTGTAAAAATAAAATAATGGAATCAATGACTCAAAAGTTCTGACTTCAAAATGAGAAGGCAGGCAGAGGGAACCAAGTGTGTGGAAGCAGAACTAACTAAGGCCGTGTTGTTTTTTTTATATAAATGTAAAATCAAATGAAAAGCAAATGTCTCAAAAGTTTTCCTCTCAAAACAAGGGGAGAGGAACAGAGTCTTTCAGGAAAGTCAAGATGGCGACTGACAGGAGCCCAGAATGCAGCAGCCTCCGTCTGCACTCAACAGAATCAGGACTGTGGCCGCATCGCGATGCCGATACACATTTCACATAAAACAGGACTATGAGCAAGCATAGAGGAATGTCTACAAGGCTTGTATTGAAGGTCCTTCTGCAGAGTCCTGCTGGGAACATGACACACTGGATTCTGTGTGAATGGTTCTTTTGGGGAATTTCACCATTTTTATAATCCATTTTTAATAGCAGTTACCCTCATCCAGTAACATTACACCAACCAATGAGAGGGCCCACCGTTTTAAGATCATGACTAAATATAGAATTATATATCAAAATTATTAATTTAATGTTTGTTTTTAATTTGACAGTTTGAGTCCATAGCAATTTTCAAATGGGTAGCTAATACAGCCCAAAAGAATCTGTCCTCTCTGGTCCAGTGTACCGCTCATTCAATACAAGCTTCACAATTCTGATCAAAAAAACAACAAAAAACAAGCAAATCTACAAGCCTAAATCCACATTATTACATTTAAATTTTACCTTTTTTTCTTTAGTTTTTTTGTTTTTGTTTTTTTTTTTTTTTGGTCTGCACTGAAATAAAACACCCTGTTGAGAACAGGTGAGAGTACAAGGGAAATGAGACAAACTGTTGCCGAGGGAACACTGTAAACTTCTGAAGCTGCAAAGTTTACAATTTTACCAGCCCACCAATCAGCAGAAGTTTTACTTGCAATCCGCAGACTTTCATTGGTCAGAAAAATACAGCAATTAGTTAACATTCAAAGCCCCCCACTACAGAGTTCTTGGTCTAGGATAGAATTTTAAAACATAAAAATTACAGGAGAAGAAAATAATTTAGTCAGCTACACTGTATATTTACTCTCATATTTTTTTAAACTTTGGTTATGGACTTCTCTAGTATTTGTTAATCAGCTCCTTGACATTCATCATCTCTTTGGAACGAAGTTCAGAAATAAACTAACCTGCTTTCAGCTGTGGGCTCCAGGCAAGGACGTTACAGTACGTTTCTGAGGAGGGACTCCCGAATACTCAGCGCCCAAAAAGCTATCCTTTCCTTTGACAAGAAAACCATGATCACCAGTAAACCCCCGAGAAATATAGCATGAAAACCTTTGTTGAGAGATGGGCAGGTTTTAAAGCCTCATGTTAAATGCAACTCTACAGACTTTATACATGTAATTACAATCAGGACACCTCCGACATTCTCAGACGAATCCGCATATTGTTCTTAAAGATAAGAGGTAGCAAGGTTACAAGCCTATTCATGTAGACTTGTCTTTTTTCTTTTTTTAAGTGAGGGGGAAAAGCTATACAAACCCAAAAAAATGGTACCTACTCCAGACTATATCAAAAAACACCCCCAAAACAATACCTTCACCCCACCCCTACAAGAAATATTCCTATAACTTCCAGTTTAAACATTCACATACATTACAAGTTCTTTCAATAAAACAAGTACCACTATGTTTTGTATTTTTTTCCTTTGCTGGAATAACCGTAAGAACTATAAATGAAAATAATCCTAATATCGGTTTCAGACCCCCTTCTCTAGAATCCTATTAAAAGGACCACAAGCAGGGTAGCTGTGTATGTTGGGGTAATAAACTAACCTTCAGACCACTGAGTTTAATGGGCCAGGCTACATAGGCATACCCAGTTTCTCTCCTTTATACACAGGTTCAGTCCTTTGTGCATTCTTACCTTCAGGATAAACGGCTACAAGATTCTACTGCCTACTTGCATGCTGGAAAACTGCCATACGGTTCAAGAGGTCTGGCTTCGGTTCGACCGCCAACAAACACACGGGTGTCTGCTGAAGAGTTTCATTTATGTTTCCTTCTACTACTCACACTACTTGAAGCCACACCTGTTGGTAGTAAACTGGTCTACCTATTTCACTGTGGCTCGTTTTTGAAAAAGGTTAGACTTTTTTTCTTTTTTTTGGAGAAAGGGGTGGAAGGGTTTAGGGTTTTTGGTCATCTCAAGTGGTCGTGACACAGTTTGAGTACCCCAGTCAACATTCACAGCATGTAGTAAAAATAAAACTGCAGGTTTCTCCGCTCATCCCTGGAGTTTCAGCAGAGAAGGGAGACCACGCCCGTCTCCCCCTAAGCTTCTTGGGTCATGTGACCTACCGGCACGGGTGTCACACGGGCAGAGAGGTGTTTGAGGAATTTCTGCGTGTGCCGCCGGGTCTCCATCGCGGAAAAGGAGAGAGGGCGCGCGACTGAGCGCGTATGCTTTGGAGAAAAGAGAAAAGAAAAAGGGAAAAGAGGGGATATGGCGAGTCTTTGGCTTTAGGACGGGGACGTGTGCATGCGCAGGTGGCTGATCAGGTTGCGCTGCTGTGTGAACTTCCCGCCGCAGAGCTGGCACTCGTAGGGCTTCTCGCCCGAGTGCACGCGCATGTGCTCGGTCAGGCGGTACTGGCGGGTGAAGCGCATGCCGCACTCCTCGCAGGCGAAGGGCTTGAGGCCCAGATGGCTGCGCATGTGGCGGGTCATGGTGCCGCGCTGCGTGAACATCTTGCCGCAGATGTTGCAGGGGAAGGGCCGGGTCAGCCAGTGGCTCTTCTCGTGCTGCCGCAGGGTCGCCGGGTCCTTGTAGCTCTTGCTGCACACCGTGCACTTGAAGGGGCGGGGCTCGGAGCCGGCGCCGAAGGCTGCCGCGGGGGGGGCCGCCTGCGAGGACAGGTCCTCCGCCTCCGTGGCCTCCTTGGCGTAGGAGTCCTCCTCCTTGATGTAGAGCTCCTCCTCGGTGTGCGTCTCCACGTGGGCGTTGAGCTGCTCCGAGCTGGGGAAGCCTTTGCCGCAGGGGATGCACACGTACAGGTTGTCGCCCAGCGCCGGCTCAAAGCCCTCCTGCCGGAACACGTAGTTAGCGCCGGCCCGGCGTCGGCCCCCGCCGGCCCTGCCGCCGCCCCCCCGGCCCTCCGCCTCACTCTGCCCGCTGTCCTCGCTGTGCTCCCGCCCGTTCTCTGCCCCTTCCTCGTCCTCCTCCTCCTCTTCCTCCTTGCACAGGAAGGAGCGGTCCGAGCTGAAGCTGCCACCGCTGGACCGCTGCTCGCCCGTCGGCGGCTTCTTGGCCCCCCGGCCGAGGCCGTTGGTCAGGACGGGACGGCCCGGCTCCTTGCCGGCGTCCTCCCCCCCCTCGCCCCCCTCCTTCTTGCGGGCGATCTGGCGGGAGCTCTTGCGCAGCCCTGGCAGGGCCTGGCGCTCCTCCTGCGCCCCCGCCTCCCCCAGGTCCATGGGCTCGGCGTCGCCGCCCTGCTGGGGGTCTTCGAACGAGGCACTGTTGGCTGTGGATGTGGAGCGGGGCGGGGACTCCAGAGGGGTGCTGCTGTTGGGGCTCACCTCGTCGGTCGCCGTGCCGACGGAGGGGCTCTTTTTGGACAGGTCCAAGCCTAGCTGCTGGTTCCCCCCACCGCTCCCGTTGCTGCCCCCCCCGGCCGCCTGGCCCGCGCCCTCACCGTGCTCCTCATCCGACAGCCTGTCGCTCGCCGGCTCGGCACGCCGCTCCTTCTTCTCGCTCTCCTTCGCCCCCGAGAAGCGGGCGAGGACCAGCGGCATGGAGGACAGCCTCTGGGTGCGGAGAGGGCGCCCCCCGGTGGGGGTGCAGGGCTTGGCGGGTAGGGGTTTGCCGCTGCGCTTGAGTTTCTTCCTGCAGAGCGCCGCCAGGTCGTGCAGCTGGAGGTAGCTGGCCGCCGTCAGGAGGGCGGTGAAGTTCTGCTCGCTGCTCGGCTCCGAGGACAGCAGCTTGCCCGTGTAGATGAAGTCCAGGATCTGCCGGAACACGGACGGGTTCACCATCTCCGTGTCCAGGTTGATCAGGTTGTCGTGGAGCATGAGGGACTTGAAGTAGATGCTGCTGGCCGCCAGGATGTTCTTGTGCGCCCGGAAGAGGGCGTTCTCCACCACGATGATCACGTCACACAGGAAACCTTTGGCTCTTTGCTGGTTCAGCTGCAGCAGCAATTGTTTGGCATGATTTGGCAATTCCATTTCCACCTTCTCTTCCGACACCTGTACAGCCTGGGAGAACAAAGGAGACAGGTAAGACTCACACGTACATACAGGCATTTAGCTGGCCTTCTTATCCAGAAAGACTCACTAGAGCCCACCCAACCAGCAGAGAAATGGGTCAGAAAATATTCAGACAACATGAGGCACTTGTTCTCATGTGGCGTTATTATGTTCACTATCGAAACCATACTCTGGATATTATGCGTGTTGTTTAACTGCATCTGATCAATGCTGGTCAGCTGAGAGAACTAAATTTAAAAAAAACATTAGCAGCTGGATTTGTCCTCTGGGGTCCAGTTAAGCTGGTTTGGGATAACTGCAGTTTTTCAAAACAGGGAGCTTTCTAAATCGCACTCACGCACTTACACCCCTGCCCTCGGGCCTGTGGGACGTGTTCCACCCACAGGCCTCGGCAAACAGGGATAAACGGTCATGTGCTGAACCACACCTGCAAACATCCGGCGCTGCCTCTCTCTCAATGAGAGAGCAGAAACCCATCTGGGTACGCTCAGACGGGTATGCTCAGACGGGTACGCTCACGGGTACGCTCAGACGGGTACGCTCACGGGTAGGCTAACAGAAGGGTACGCTAACAGGTATGCTCAGAGAAGGGTACGCTAACAGGTACGCTGAGAGAAGGGTACGCTAACAGGTACGCTCACAGAAGGGTACGCTAACAGGTACGCTCACAGAAGGGTACGCTAACAGGTACGCTCACAGAAGGGTACGCTAACAGGTACGCTCACAGAAGGGTACGCTAACGGGTACGCTCACAGAAGGGTACGCTAACAGGTACGCTCACAGAAGGGTACGCTAACAGGTACACTCACAGAAGGGTACGCTAACAGGTACGCTCACAGAAGAGTACGCTAACAGGTACGCTCACAGAAGAGTACTCTCATAGACAGGTATGCTCAGAGAAGGGTATGCTAACAGGTACGCTCACAGAAGGGTACGCTAACGGGTACGCTCAGAGAAGGGTACACTAACGTGCGCTCACAGAAGGGTACGCTAACAGGTATGCTCACAGAAGGGTACGCTAACAGGTACGCTCACAGAAGGGTACGCTAACAGGTACGCTCACAGAAGGGTACGCTAACAGGTACGCTCACAGAAGGGTACGCTAATAGGTATGCTCACAGAAGGGTACGCTCACAGGTACGCTCACAGAAGGGTACTCTCATAGACTGGTTGGCCTAGACGGGTACGTTCATAGATGGGTGTGTAGGACATGTTCACAACACTGTTTCAGTGTTCAAAAAACCACGGAACAATAAATAAACAGACAGACAAACATGGACCTGCTTTAGTGTGTGACATGGTGATCAACCACGCACCAAACCCCCACCCCCCGCACCCCACTCCACACCCCCCACCCAATAAAACGGAAGTGGCTGTCGTGCTTCCTTTAAGCGGCCGGATTTGGAGGAGGGCCACAGACTGAGGCGGTATCCAGCGCCCCGAGGCGGTCCCAGGCCGCCCCCCCCCCCAGACTGAGGCGGTATCCAGCGCCCCGAGGCGGTCCCAGGCTGCCCCCCGACTCCCCCTCCCCCACCTCGCACACGCAACGCCCACATACAGTGTCATGTTCTCAGCGGTGTACAAATGTAATGTAGCATTCCGGTTACAAAGGGAGGGAGGGGGGTCGGAGAAATCAAGCAGCAGCGCGCCCCCCCCCCCCCCCCCCCCCAAACTACTCCTCCAGCACCAGTATCAGTTTTCAGCGCGATACAGGAATACTCCTGCCACCCATAATTACTGACAGGTAACCCCAGATTAGTCACTTTGTGTTCAGGCGGAAGGGGGGGGGGTGTAGGGTGGGGGTGGAACTGTGGATGGCTGTGGGTGGCGGGAGCCTGCAACCTGATCTGGGAAAACTCCAAACGTAGGGGTGGGTGTGGCAGCCTTCCCGATTGGGCCTCCTCTCCTTGGCAGGCCCTGGCCTGTACCCAGAATTTGCATTACCGCCCCCCCCCCGTTCAGGTCTGAGCTCGTCACCCAGCAGGAGGAGCTCCGTGTCGTCGCCTGGGTTTCACACGGAAGCAGGTCGACCCAAGAACTGCCCGTCCCGTACAACCACGTCTGTCCTCACAGATCTTTCAACTACTTAAAAAACTTTCTTTTTTTAATTTTTTTATTTAATTAATTATGCAAGTTCCTGTATGTGAGAACAGCCAGATGATGAAGGATTTCAGAGCCAGCTGGATGATTGATTACAGTAGAAAGCCTGCTGGACCACTTTGTACTGAATATGAAAATTTTAAAGAATTTGCAAGATGCTGTGAAAGCCTTGATGTGGCAGGTGTGCCAGTGGGGCTGCATGCCAGTGGGGCTGTGCCCTCAAACCTCTTCATTCACCTCCCTATCACCGGCTCTTCTCCCTCCCGCATGCCACCATTTTCCCAGCTCTCGCTCCGTTCGCTTCCTTTCCCCCCCTCGGTCGCTCTCACAGACAGGAAGTGCTGCAGAGCAATCCGTTTCACTCAGGGACGTGCAGATTCTATTACTCCTGTAGCTTTTGCTGAGCAGTTGTATCAGCAAGATAGAAAGTAGCAACGAATGGTTAAGTCATGATGGCAGTTGGTGGTCGCCTCTTCTAGCCGTGAGTACCTCAGAGAGGAAAGCGATCTACATCCTCCAACTGGAAACGGAACGGATAACAAAATCAGAAACCAACACAATTTCAAACCCCTACGATTTCACAGGGACCGGCTCAAACCATCTTCATGAAAGATGCTTTTGAATCACACCTACTCTTAAATGACACTTTTAAAAAATCATCTCTGATAAATGGTCTTGCAGACCTACATTTAAATCAAAAATAAAATGTGTTATGACTTCTGAAAAAGAGCAAATGCATCATTTTTTGATCACGCATGGGAACACGAATGTATGAAAACCAAATCCCTGCAGCAGACTTGCATTTAGGTACCATTTCATAATATCCAAATACAAATATTACCATTTCATAATTTCCACATACAAGTATTACCATTTCATAATATCCAAATACAATGTGATAATCACATTGCTGGCTGCAGGTTCAGCGCAGGTGATAAGGGTCCTGCCCCGCCCCGCTGCGTCCTGTTTGGCCACGCCCACATCGCCTGCACACTGCTGGCCAGCTCCCACTCTGCTGAACTGCGTCCCGTTTGGCCACGCCCACATCGCCTGCACACTGCTGGCCAGCTGCCACTCTGCTGAACTGCGTCCCGTTTGGCCACGCCCACATCGCCTGCACACTGCTGGCCAGCTGCCACTGCTGAACTGCGTCCCGTTTGGCCACGCCCACATCGCCTGCACACTGCTGGCCAGCTGCCACTCTGCTGAACTGCGAACCGTTTGGCCACGCCCACATCGCCTGCACACTGCTGGCCAGCTGCCACTCTGCTGAACGGCGAACCGTTTGGCCACGCCCACATCGCCTGCACACTGCTGGCCAGCTGCCACACTGCTGAACTGCGAACCGTTTGGCCACGCCCACATCGCCTGCACACTGCTGGCCAGCTGCCACTCTGCTGAACGGCGAACCATTTGGCCACGCCCACATCGCCTGCACACTGCTGGCCAGCTGCCACTCTGCTGAACTGCGTCCCGTTTGGCCACGCCCACATCGCCTGCACACTGCTGGCCAGCTGCCACTCTGCTGAACTGCGAACCGTGCCGAAGGTTTTAGAGCCGACCGTACGAAGCAGAGAGGGAGGGTTAGGGTTTGGACAAGGGACGTGCGGGGTTAGGGTTAGGGTTTGGACAAGGGACGTCTGGGTTAGGGTTAGGGTTTGGACAAGGGACGTGTGGGGTTAGGGTTAGGACGAGGGACGTGTGGGGTTAGGGTTAGGACGAGGGACGTGTGGGGTTAGGGTTTGGACGAGGGACGTGCGGGTTTAGGGTTTGGACGAGGGACGTGCGAGTTTAGGGTTAGGACGAGGGACGTGTGGGGTTAGGGTTAAGACGAGGGACGTGTGGGGTTAGGGTTAAGACGAGGGACGTGTGGGGTTAGGGTTAGGACGAGGGAGGTGCGGGGTTAGGGTTAAGACGAGGGAGGTGCGGGGTTAGGGTTAGGACGAGGGAGGTGCGGGGTTAGGGTTTGGACGAGGGAGGTGCGGGGTTAGGGTTTGGACGAGGGAGGTGCGGGGTTAGGGTTAGGGTTTGGACGAGGGACGTGTGGGGTTAGGGTTAGGGTTTGGACGAGGGAGGTGCGGGGTTAGGGTTAGGACGAGGGACGTCCGGGTTAGGGTTTGGACGAGGGAGGTGCGGGGTTAGGGTTTGGACGAGGGAGGTGCGGGGTTAGGGTTTGGACGAGGGAGGTGCGGGGTTAGGGTTAGGACGAGGGACGTCCGGGTTAGGGTTTGGACGAGGGAGGTGTGGGGTTAGGGTTAGGACGAGGGAGGTGCGGGGTTAGGGTTAGGACGAGGGACGTCCGGGTTAGGGTTAGGATGAGGGACGTCCGGGTTAGGGTTAGGACGAGGGAGGTGCGGGGTTAGGGTTAGGACGAGGGAGGTGCGGGGTTAGGGTTAGGACGAGGGACGTCCGGGTTAGGGTTAGGACGAGGGACGTCCGGGTTAGGGTTTGGACGAGGGAGGTGCGGGGTTAGGGTTAGGACGAGGGACGTCCGGGTTAGGGTTTGGACGAGGGAGGTGCGGGGTTAGGGTTAGGATGAGGGAGGTGCAGGGTTATGGTTTGGACGAGGGAGGTGCGGGGTTAGGGTTTGGACGAGGGAGGTTCGGGGTTAGGGTTTGGACGAGGGACGTCCGGGTTAGGGTTTGGACGAGGGAGGTGCGGGGTTAGGGTTTGGACGAGGGAGGTGCGGGGTTAGGGTTTGGACGAGGGACGTGCGGGGTTAGGGTTAGGGTTAGGATGAGGGAGGTGCAGGGTTATGGTTTGGACGAGGGAGGTGCGGGGTTAGGGTCAGGACGAGGGAGGTGCGGGGTTATGGTTTGGACGAGGGAGGTGTGGGGTTAGGGTTAGGGTTAGGATGAGGGAGGTGCGGTGTTAGGGTTTTACCAGTTCAAACTTATCCTCGTAATGCAGAATTAGAACAACTAGGATTCGTCTTTAGCACAGCCCCCCTCTCTGCCCTGAAACCACAGGCCACCTGACTTCCTGTGCAAACTGGAACTGACCCGGTGACAGGCGCCAAACAAAGATCCCTGCACACACACAACACACCAGCTTCTAAAATACTGCAGGGAGCACGCTCCAGCCAGATACTGGCACACACAATGGGGCTTTTCTTTTACCTTCTGACTGTGTGGTTAAAGAGTCATTTGAGGTCAAAGAAAGCAGCAGCATGTTCCTTCATTATAAACATAAAGCTTGAGAAAACAGGAGGATATAATTTCATTAAGGACATGAAAAAGGCCAAACAAATAAAGGAGGTTTACCCCTCAATGCACCAGAGCCTGTGGGTGGATGTGCTTTTGTTTTAATAAAAATCAGGGGGCACCATGCAAGTAGCTAAAAACTCAGGCAGGTTTGCTTTGCTGTTCATTAGACCCAGGGGTGCTGAGCAGAGAAATTCAAGCTGCTTTGCATACAGCTGTAATGCAGGGGGGGCGTGGGGTACAGCTGTAATGGGGAGGAGGGGGTACAGCTGTAATGCAGGGGGGCGTGGGGTACCGCTGTAATGGGGAGGAGGGGCACAGCTGTAATGGGGAGGAGGGCACAGCTGTAATGGGGAGGAGGGGGCACAGCTGTAATGGGGAGGAGGAGGCACAGCTGTAATGGGGAGGAGGGGCACAGCTGTAATGGGGAGGAGGGGGCACAGCTGTAATGGGGAGAGGGGTACAGCTGTAATGGGGAGGAGGGGCACAGCTGTAATGGGGAGGAGGGGGCACAGCTGTAATGGGGAGGAGGGGTACAGCTGTAATGGGGAGGAGGAGGCACAGCTGTAATGGGGAGGAGGGGGCACAGCTGTAATGGGGGGAGGGGGGCACAGCTGTAATGGGGAGGAGGGGCACAGCTGTAATGGGGGAGGGGGGCACAGCTGTAATGGGGGAGGGGGGCACAGCTGTAATGGGGAGGAGGGGTACAGCTGTAATGGGGAGGAGGGGCACAGCTGTAATGGGGAGGAGGGGTACAGCTGTAATGGGGGAGGGGGGTACAGCTGTAATGGGGAGGAGGGGCACAGCTGTAATGGGGAGGAGGGGTATAGCTGTAATGGGGAGGAGGGGTACAGCTGTAATGGGGAGGGTTGGTGGGGAGTTGGGCTGGGTGGGGGGTGCAGGTGGTGGTTGGTTAGGCTGGGTGGGGGGTGCAGGTGGTGGGGGGTCGGGCTGGGTGGGGTGCAGGTGGTGGTTGGTCGGGCTGGGTGGGAGTGCAGGTGGTGGGGGGTCGGGCTGGGTGGGGGGTGCAGGTGGTGGTTGGTCGGGCTGGGTGGGGTGCAGGTGGTGGGGGGTTGGGCTGGGTGGGGGGTGCAGGTGATGGTTGGTCGGGCTGGGTGGGGGGTGCAGGTGGTGGGGGGTTGGGCTGGGTGGGGGCTGGGTGAGCATGCCCACCTGCTATTGTTGTGGACATTTCAGTATTCACATGACTATGGCATTTGAAGTGTGGCTCTGACATATAATTAGCCTGATGTTTGATATTGTAGAGAAAACCAATATCATACAATTTGGCCTGTACGCTACAACTGACGAACACCAATGGGAGACTAACTGCATGCATTCCATATAAAATTCCTATCGTGATAAACCAACCCACTCTCCTCTATGATTACACCCCCCCCCCCAACCTCCAAATAATACAGTAGCAGAGGTGCTGACCACAGAATTTCAAAAGGATTACAAAATAATCCAGGATTTCCAGTCTTCTGCATGAGAGGAATCCAGTTGATTCTCATTTGCCCACCAGGTTGCCCATGTTTTACCTTCCGGATGCTCTGCCAACATGAGTGCAGAGCTGTCAAACATGGAAACAAAAACCCTGATGAGCACCTGTAACTCGCAGGTGCTCACTTGACAGGCTGAGACCTGAAGCGTTCTCCAGAGCCGAAGCGTTCTCCAGAGTGAAGCTCGGCCGAGAGCTGAAGCGTTCTCCAGAGTGAAGCTCGACCGGCTGAGAGCTGAAGCGTTCTCCAGAGTGAAGCTCGACCGGCTGAGAGCCGAAGCGTTCTCCAGAGTGAAGCTCTGCCGACTGAGAGCCGAAGCGTTCTCCAGAGTGAAGCTCTGCCGACTGAGAGCTGAAGCGTTCTCCAGAGCTGAAGCGTTCTCCAGAGCGAAGCTCGGCTGAGAGCTGAAGCGTTCTCCAGAGCTGAAGCGTTCTCCAGAGTGAAGCTCTGCCGACTGAGAGCTGAAGCGTTCTCCAGAGCTGAAGCGTTCTCCAGAGTGAAGCTCTGCCGACTGAGAGCTGAAGCGTTCTCCAGAGCTGAAGCGTTCTCCAGAGTGAAGCTCTGCCGACTGAGAGCTGAAGCGTTCTCCAGAGTGAAGCTCTGCCGACTGAGAGCTGAAGCGTTCTCCAGAGCTGAAGCGTTCTCCAGAGCGAAGCTCGGCTGAGAGCTGAAGCGTTCTCCAGAGTGAAGCTCGACCGGCTGAGAGCCGAAGCGTTCTCCAGAGTGAAGCTCGGCTGGCTGAAGGGTATGTGGTGCAGGCATCTTTAGCGCTTGTATGCAGACTGTGGTGCTGCATGGCAGTCTCCTGCCTGGACGTGCGGGAGCAGGCTTGCAAGCGCAACTGATGCAGGAAGCTTGCGCTGTGTACACAAGGCCAGTCCACACGCTCAGTACCGCTGAGAAATGGAGTAACACAGGAGCTCTCCCCCCCCGCAAATGACCTCATTACAGGGCGCGCGCGTTTTAACCTTCATCATCGCTGCCAATATTTATCACCTCGCAGTGCGGCGTGCAGATCGGCTTCACCGTAAACAGGAAAGCACGTGGATTCCTGCAGCCAGATACACGATACTCTCAGCGCCTGGAACGCCTTTTTTCACAAACGCTTCCGTCACTCAGCGATTCCAAACCCTGCCCTGTCCTACCCGGCTTCCCTCGCACGATCTCACGCACTTCTCAGAATTCATCGTGCCAGTTTTTTTTCTTTTGTTCTTTTACTAAAGTCTGCTGCAATCGACACCCTGTACGTCTCCTTAATGATGCCAAACAAACCACCTTTTTCAAATGGTGGAGTGAGCATTAATCTGAGACAATCCAGAGAACCCTCCATAAAGAACTAGAAAGGGTTTCCCTACGGAGACAAGCCAATAACCCTACTCCCACACTCTCAGAAAAACGGGTTCTTTGGCTTGTCTTCATTGGGGAACCATACTGAGTTCTGTATGGAACCCTCTATAGCAGGTGTGAAAAGCGTGAAAGCTCCCAGTTTAACCATTTTTCCAGACTAGACAGGGTTCCTCTGCGGAGAAAGAGGAACCTTTTGGAACGCTTTCTTCTGAAAGTGGGAACTGTATTCAGCAGCTTTAATTGGCCAAATAAGTGAAGCGTAATGACAAAGAACCAGCATATCCTGTGGCTCTCCAGGACCAGGGATGGAAACCACAGTATTTACCCCAGCTTTACTGCAGAGAACCGTCCATAACCGCCTCTTTAGGCTCACCACACTGCTGGACCACATATGTGACCCTATTTAGACCACTGACGTAAGAATTACCTTTTTAATTAGTAATATTTATTGCACATGCCAAAACAAGACTCTTCTCTATGGTTTAACTGACGAGAAACATTTTTCTTCAGACTCCATGGCAAAAAAAAATTTAATTCTAAGAGTTCTAGCATAAAGCCTAGTTCACATTAAATGCATATTCATGAATTTTTCAAAGTTTTTTTTTTTTGTCTACCTCAACAATCGAGTTTTCTCCCGTGAGCCCATGCACTGAACCGGTCACCGCCCACCACACTGCATTAGGGTTGAGACTGAGAAAACGAAACCTAACTCCGGCCCACGCTATAGAGTTGCTCTATCGGATACACCACAGAGAGCTCAGCCTGAATGCCATGCAGTAATTCTATATCTATGCAAACAGCTCTTCAGTAAAGAAAGAGTTCTTCCAAATAATTGGTTGATTATCATTTCCGTCTTCCTGAAGATGCTGCTTGAGTAAGATTTAGGTTTAGAGCAATGCTGCCATTCTGAACAGATTGGCAGATCAGAAAAAAACCTTGATAAATGAATGTATTCATTATGTGAACAGCAGATACAAGTTGTTTTTAAACAGCAATTTAAATACTGAAATCAACAATAGCCAATGTGGATCTACCCACAATATTCCAGACTAGAGCTGAATGTGATTAAATGGTGTCTACAGAAGAGGTTAGTGTGTTAAAAGAAACAGAAGAAACTGCACTTATTGAATTGCCACAGTGAATGCCAGCTATGTAGCCAGCCGCAATGGCACTGTGTAAAGCCTATACTGAGTTTGTACATAGCAAGGAGAGCAGGGTGGTCATTTAGCATGAAGAACAACCACATGTACATAACACTGTATGTTACCAGACCCCTGACATTTCAACCTACTTTTAATTTCTGTTAATAAAATGTTTAAAAGAAAGTACATGCTTGTCCAGTAAATTATCCCCCACTTTCCTTAATATGCAAAATTACATGCACACCTTTTGCCTCCCCTAAAACAAATGTAGTCAATTTGCAAATGACAGTTATTTCAACAGTAACTTCCCCCAAATTTGAATTTCAAAATTGAAATTTCAAGATGCATAACTGAAAAAAAAATTAAATAAAAAAAAAAGCAGTAATAAACACAGAACAATTTAACCTGTAATCTTGAAATATTAGGAACAAATAATCTGGCATAATCCTGGCATCAGTGGTACAAGGGATCGCTCTAAGAATGATCATGCCCTTTAACATCCGTACTGCCAACTAACTGCACAGCCATAATCGCTCGCTCTCTCACTCGCTCGCGCACAGCTCAGTCTGCGTCCGTTTAGGAACGCTGGTGTTTACCCAGCAGTCTGTGCAGTGGGCAGCAGTGTGCTGGAGCCCATTAACCCTGCCGCTTGTGTGCCCCGTCCTTGTGACCAATTATATCCATTAAGTCACTAATATACTTATAGTAAGCACAAGAGTCCCCTATTCCCGAGTAAACAACAGCCTCGCTCTCTGCCCGCCCGGGCAGATCGGCCCAAGCTCACACGTTTCATTCTGCGGGAATGGACGGCATTTTTCCCCATTAATCTCAGAATCCTGAATTGTTGGACAGTAATGGTCACGCGTATTTGGGGCGACTGCTACACATTCTCACCTGTAGTCAGCTGTCAAACAAGGAGTGTAAAAGCTCTTGGTGTGTGTGCGCGCTTTTTTACATCCTTTGCCTTTAGTTGATGATTAGGGTGAAGAACAAATATTAGAAACAAATAAGGGGGAAAGTCGCATCACTTGAGGGTAATGTGGCAATTAAGCAAATGGGCCGATTAGCCAAGTCAACTCTTTTTGTTGCCTAATTTTTTACGGACTGCTTCACGGCACAGCCGTGCCACTTCCGCCATCGCACCCAAACTGTAATCCCAGATAATGAAGGCGAGGTGCTTCCTTACCCTCCTCTGGTACCGGAAGCACTAATGACCTTACCTAGTTCTCCCCCGCCCATACTTTATTTTTTTTCCAAACGAAACCCTGGAGTACTCAGGCGTTCGCAACTGAGCGGCGCATTTCTGCTCATTAGCCGTAGTTGCATACAACTTGTTACCGTCGTTTTACTGTCAATATAACATCAGCCAGCAGTATGGTGGGCAATAGTGGGGGCAAAGCCCTAATTTGCAAAAGTAAAAATCGCAAGTAAATGTCAACTGTTGCAAAAAAAAAAAAAAAAGACTCCCGATATTGCGGGTGATTCAATACACAGGCAAATATACACAGCGGATAATGCAAGTCGTCTTATGCCGTTCTTTTGTCAAGAAAAACTGCCCAGATAGGCCAGAATGCTGGATGTCCTTCCAGTCAATGCAACCCGATACAAAACACGAACGCCCCAAAGAACCTGTCAATCATACAAGCATTCCCTTTTCTGAATGAACAAGCTCCAGACCACCACTTTAATAACAACGTGATTATGTACAGATACAAAAAAACCTTTCTCCAAATAGTCGCGCTTCAGATGTTACACCACCATCACATGCACCTTAAAGACACAGCAGCCTATGCATCTGAAATCAAGCAAACACGTCACATCCATTCTTTACGTAAACTTCCGACAATAACAGCAACTACATAAAAAGCGCAATCATCGAAGACATTTGTAACAGCTTGTAGCCTATGAAATCGTGTCCATGGAAGAGAGAACTCCCATGTTACCAGCCTTGACATCAAAGCCTTGAATGATCGACAATAGCCAGTGCCACAGAGAACAATGTTTCGGGTATACTTCCGTCCCAACGCCTTCGAGAGGACATAAACATCATAATGCACATACAGAGACAGCGATCACTGGACTTCATCATGTAAAAAAACTATACCATACCTGGTTCATTGGATAGCGCCCATAGCATATTCAAATGTAGTCGCTGAATGTAAACCGACGGTCTCGATTGTCCGAATGCAGTTAAATTACATTTCCCATCATATCTTGCACATTGATGCGATTTCGATGCCAGCCTTGCACTCGGTATTTAACATTTTAAGCGCAGTTACTGCTTAAAGATAAACGCATGGAAAAACAGAGTATGGGGATCCCCATAATTCCTAAGCGCGAGATGAAACGGGTATTTGCTTGTGCTTAATTGAATTTGCCAGTTCACCAAGCTATACATTTACAAACGTGGGCTTCCTAAATGTGAGAGCTTTAAAACATATATAAACAAAACCAAATATTTGCTTAACAACATGCAAATATCCTATTACTCACTCAGAATGCAGCGCGGTGTTCGCGGAGCCTGTACTACTAGCGATTGCATCGCGGGTTTAGCAAGACAACCCGAAGCGACCACATCTTGCCAAGCTGGTAAAACTGGCTCTCTAGGAGTAGGCATTAGACAAGAGAAACCCCTGTTTACTGGCACGCGATAGCAACTAAAATTGGGTAAATCTTGCGTTTGTACGCGCGGCGCAAAAACAATCCGCCCCAAGATCGCACCCAGCCCCTGGCAGCATCATTTTCTTTGCCTTAAAAATAGCAGAAACGATATTTCTATACCTTAATACATCGGTAGGAGCGTTCTCAGTTTACCACCCTGCTTTCTCATCTCACAGCCTTCCGAGCGCCATCTTGCAAGCTTGTGACGTTGGGATCTCTCACCCCTGACCCAAATTTGAATGGAAGCCGATCGAAGGGGGTGGGAGAGGGAAAAAACCCGCAGCCTGTGCCAACGCAGAACGGTTTATGCGGAGAGCTACGCGCAGCTCCTTCTCTCTGCTCTAACCAAGCAAATGCCCTTTATTAGCACAGTAAGGCATACTATAATCATGTATGGATTTAATGCCAATTTATTCAATATGAATAAAACAAAGAAGTCAGATGATGCCTCAGAATTGCTGAATAATAGCCTCCCTTATCTCCATCCCTGTGTGATATATCACGGTGGCATTAAGGAAGACGAAAACCTAAATTTAATAGCCTGAGTCAAAATCACAATACGATAAATAATTATGCATTTTCCTTAAGATTGTTATTTTAATTCCGGCCGCGCAAAGCCAGCTCAGAAAACAGGTAAAAGCCATGCAAGAATTTCCCTAATTTATTCAGAAATCCCATGACTCGTCCAATTCCAGTGTTTGTTTTTATTAATTTTATTAATCAAACCTCAAATCTTGGAATGATGAATTATGGTTGCGGTTATTTGGGTTGTGGTCTATCAAGCATGGACAACATTCAGATATATTGCGTCCCACCGACCACGTATTCTTTGTAAATAAATAAATAAATAAATAAATAAATAAATACATGTTATGTACCATCTCTTCAGTCTCCAAAGGTTTATGACGTAGACTACAAGCATAAATCACAGGAACATTGTGAAACTGGCAAGAGACGAAACCTGAATAAAAATTAAAATGTTTATAGACATTTAACATGACAGCCTCTTACTTATTCTGTACAAATACAGGCGAATAAAAGCTGAGATTGTTGAATCAAAGCTACATTTTCATCCAGCATGTAGTTCCAGTAATAAGTCGATCCTGAATTTAGGTTTTAATCCAAGTGTGGAAAGGCAATCATCTTTTATGAGGACCTAATAATTTAATTTAAATTGCAACAAACCAGTGTTAATATCGGCAGGGCGCAGCATCATTCTGACATTATAGTTACTTCATGGATCCACTCTTATGTTGTAATTTTTATGTTGCTGTTTATAAACTAACTCATGTTTTTTGCTGTTTGTATAGCACATAGAATAGGTAGCGCGTCAGCAGCATCATGGTGAAATGCTGATCGCACGAGCTGCGCGTTTAAGGAAACGCTGAGGCAGGGAGGCGTGGTTTAGTGATGGGGGCGTAACACGTCACTCATGAACATGCCCATTAATGCACTCCATATTTAAGCATAATGTTGTGCTTGAACCATCTCAGGAGATGCTCTGAAACATGTTAGATAAATCTCAGACACTCTTGGAGAGAAATCAAAATTTTGTCTTTGCTGTAAACTTCTATCAGGGTAATCTTGAATGACATGCCTCTTTTAAAAGCCAAGGAACAGCATACTTAAATGCTCCATTGGATTCTTTGCTATTGCTGTTTCAGTTACTGAATGAGGAGTAACTGAAAGGAGCTCTTTAAGGAGAACTGAAATGGGAAAACACAGAAAAGAATATTCTATCTGGAGGAGATGTGAGAAATCAAGATTAATGAATGTGAAAACAGAAGAAATGTATCAGGCCAAAAACACCAATACATTTTCAACAAACCCCGAATGTTGGATAAAAAAGCTACACCTGACAGTGTCTGTTTTAGAATGCACATTTTGGGTGGAAGACCTCAGAGAAAGCTCAGCCTTTCCCCAGTGATGGCGTTCAGCCAAAACACTTTGCTGTTTTCAAGCCTTTTATTGGCGACATTTTCCTGATGGCTGAAATCTCTACTGTCCAGATCTTCTTTGACTTTTTTATACACCTTGACAGAACCGTGTCTCAGTGCCAGTTAATCATTTTCTCCTCAGAAGTGTGAATTCAAAGAAGTGGCTTCTGAATACATTACAGATATACAATACGTACATTACATATATACAGTACATACATTACATTTATGTGGCAGCCACTTTTATCCGAAGCAACGTACAATAAATGCATACCAAAAGTCAGTGGAATAACACTGGAATACAGAGCTGACGGGTAGACCTGGTAATAACACTGGAATACAGAGCTGACGGGTAGACCTGGTAATAACACTGGAATACAGAGCTGACGGGTAGACCTGGTAATAACACTGGAATACAGAGCTGACGGGTAGACCTGGTAATAACACTGGAATACAGAGCATACCTGGTACCCCCAAAACACGTTATTTCTTTTTCCCAAAACACACAGTGTCTTTCAGAAGCTCCCTGTTTTACAGTCAGGGCAGTGAAATGGTTAATTTGGCTGTGAAAGAGGAACCAGCTTATTGGTTTAGACATCTGAAACAAATGTGTACGTGTCCCCATTAGTGTAACATGGGATGCGATGCTGTAACTGATGCCTGTTGAAACTGAGTCATGATTTATGAAGCAGCTTGCATTCTGCCTGGATGGAGCTGCCTTATGCACTAAGCACAGCCAGACAAAGTTTTGTTATTTTGCAAGCAAACAACTCGATATCAAACTAAAGATGTATCCATATTGTAAAAGCCTGCTGGTTTCCTTGCAATCAACTACAGTTATCAGCAACACTTGCCTGTACAGTCCCGTAGGTACCAGGCATTTTTCAGGTAAATATGTGGTGAGAATAAGACATAATCATCACTGGCAAAAACAGGTAAATATTTCCAAAAACTGGACGTCCCAGGGTCTGCTGGGGTCCCCGGCCCTGGCCCCGGAGAGCCGCAGGGTCTGCTGGGGTCCCCGGCCCTGGCCCCGGAGAGCCGCAGGGTATGCTGGGGTCCCCGGCCCTGGCCCCGGAGAGCCACAGGGTCTGCTGGGGTCCCCAGCCCTGGCTCCGGAGAGCCGCAGGGTCTGCTGGGGTCCCCGGCCCTGGCCCCGGAGAGACGAAGGGTTTTCCTTGTTGTTCAGCACTCGGTTAAGGTGGTTTACCGCACAGATACCGATCTCACCTGGTTTCCTGGGTCTGAATTGGCTGTAGATTTTGGAATTAAAATAAACCACATCCTGTGGCTCTCCAGGACCGGGGCTGAGAACAGTAGTTCAATGTAAATATTAAGACATTGTAGGTTAGCAGCTGATTGGCTGATAATTGGGTTGCAGCTCAATGGGCCAGTATCATAGGAATCTTAAGGTGTCCATTACCTGTCAGTAACTGCATGTTGGGCATCCATTATAGATGCAGTCTCAGGCTGTACCTGTAGGCATTGTGCGGAATTGTTTCCATGAGCCAATCTGTACTGATGTTTTTTTAATTTTTTAAAATTTTGCAATATATTTGGTTTTACTTATTTGTTGTTGTTCTTTTTTTTTGGGGGGGGGGGGGGTCGTTACAAAGATTTGGCCAAAACAATAGAGTAAGAATGGCTTTGTTACATTGAGCTTTTTTTTTTTTTTAGCAAACAAGGAAAATTCATTATATTCTGCAATATAATTTTCAAATATAGTTTTTGCAATTTTATATTCTGCAACAGAATTTAAAAGTGTATATAGCATAATAAATAACTGCCTCACATATTCCATATTTACAGTTCTGTGAACGGTAGATAGATTTGATGGTAATGAATGTTTTAGACTCTTGTGCATGTTAATGGAATAGGCAGTGAAGTTGTACTCAACTACTAAACACTGCTGTCCATTTTGACTTGAACACAAGCGCTGCTACTGGAATTGCTAAAGAGATTTTTTTTTAGATGTTTTAAATACAGGAAATAAGTCACTTAAAATATACAAATCTCTTTAACAATTCCAGTAGCTTAATGCAACATACGCATAAAAATGCAGAGTAGTGTTTTGGAGTTGAGTACAGCACCGCTGCCTATTATATTATACAAACACATTATAACAAAAAGATCCTGAAAGATTCATTACAGTCTATCTACCTTTCATGGAATTGTAAATAGTTTGTTTATACTTTTACTGCACTGAATTGAAACATCACCTTGGTCTATATGAATTTATATTCTTATAACATGTATCAGTCTTATTTTCATTGTTTGATGCTAAAGCTTTGACTGTTACTACTGTCAATGGGAAAGTCTAGTTGTTTCATGCTTACGTATTCATGACTTATTTCCTTTGTGTTCTGGATTAGCTTGATTGGCTTAATACTGATTTTCTTCAGTGTCAGTATTTACCCCATTTATTTGAACTGGTATCACAGTAAAATTCCTGTGTTAATTTAACTCTAAGAGAGTTTATATGGATCCAACAGGGACCATAAGTACTCTGTAAGAGTTGATTTTACATAGAAAATTTTACAAAGTATTTATTTTCCACATAGAGTGCCATTAAACTGCTTTTGACTAAAACATACCTGCTAAATAAAATGGAGAAGCATGCTTAAACATGACTTATTTAGAATGCTTATTTCAGCTTTGCATTTGCCTGTAAACAAACTGACTCTAATCTTGAGACTGCAAAGCAACTGGAGTGACAATCACAGGCAAACAAACAAGTTCATGTTTTCTGAAGTCCACAAATCATCTCATTTAGATCCACAAATCGTCTCATTTAGATCCACAAATAAGCTCATTTAGATCCACAAAGCAGCCCATTTAGATCCACAAATCAGCTAATTTAGATCCACAGATCATCTCTTTTAGATCCACAAATCAGCTCATTTAGATCCACTAATCAGCTCATTTAGATCCACTAATCAGCTCATTTAGATCCACAGATCAGCTCATTTAGATCCACTGATCAGCTCTTTTAGATTCACAAATCAGCTCATTTAGATCCACAAAGCAGCCCATTTAGATCCACAAATCAGCTAATTTAGATCCACAGATCATCTCTTTTAGATCCACAAATCAGCTCATTTAGATCCACAAAGCAGCCCATTTAGATCCACAAATCAGCTTATTTAGATCCACAGATCATCTCTTTTAGATCCACAAATCAGCTCATTTAGATCCACAAATCAGCTCATTTAGATCCACAGATCAGCTCATTTAGATCCACAGATTGGAGACATTGATTAAACATAGGGCATCTTCTTCATTTACTGAAATGCATATACTTACAAAAAATACAAAATATCTCTCAAAATGTCTTACTGTAAATCAATGAAGTCCAATCTAGGAACTAAAATCCAAATGGTGGAGGTGTAGGTTTCTGTGCAGGTGGCCTACATTTGGAACATGGGATAAAGAGTTCAGAGTCAACAGAAACCTGCTTCCGGGCGGACAGCTATGAGGCTAACTATAAGCTATAAGGCTAACAGACAACAGTGGAGTGCAGAACACTGAGGGTTAGGGGTACAGATGCTGCTGCCAAATAAATCAGAAGAGCCTGAATCAACAAACATATACAGACTGAAATATTTACTGAAATGTCTCTTGGAATAAAATCTGGGAATAATCAGGTATTTCAGAAAATGAACAGGCACCATGGATGTTTATACTGCCTTCTTGATATATTTTATATATATAATGTTTTAGAGAGTACTGCTAATATGCTATTTCTTATATGAAACAATTACACATTTTTTAAATTGCTTCATAAAATATTCAGCTCGGTGAACAGGCAATTTGTAAAATGTACTCTAACATGCACAAGCTGACATGGATAACTGTGTGCTTAGCAGCTTCACAGTAATGTTCCATTCAGATCATTAACTATTAAGTGCACATCAGGCCTGTATTCCAATGCATTTTCTTGGGCAAAATATGCACTAATTAAAGGACTGCAATTCTTTAAAATGCTTCTTTCTTTACAATGCAGAAAAGGCATATATGGATTTGTTCTGCTTCACTAGAAGAATATGCCCAGACTGGTGCCCAGGAGTGCCATCTAGAGAGTGTGCACAGATGTGTGTTCATGTCTTATGTGTGCACATATGTGTGTTCATGTCTTATGTGTGCACAGATGTGTGTTCATGTCTTATGTGTGCGCAGATGTGTGTTCATGTCTTATGTGTGCACAGATGTGTGTTCATGTCTTATGTGTGCACAGATGTGTGTTCATGTCTTATGTGTGCACAGATGTGTGTTCATGTCTTATGTGTGCACAGATGTGTGTTCATGTCTTATGTGTGCGCAGATGTGTGTTCATGTCTTGTGTGCACAGATGTGTGTTCATGTCTTATGTGTGCACAGATGTGTGTTCATGTCTTATGTGTGCACAGATGTGTGTTCATGTCTTATGTGTGCGCAGATGTGTGTTCATGTCTTATGTGTGCGCAGATGTGTGTTCATGTCTTATGTGTGCGCAGATGTGTGTTCATGTCTTATGTGTGCGCAGATGTGTGTTCATGTCTCGTGTGCACAGATATGTGTTCATGTCTTATGTGTGCACAGATGTGTGTTCATGTCTCATGTGTGCACATGTGTGTTCATGTCTCATGTGTGCACAGATATGTGTTCATGTCTCATGTGTGCACATGTGTGTGTTCATGTCTCATGTGTGCACAGATATGTGTTCATGTCTCATGTGTGCACATATGTGTGTTCATGACTCATGTGTGCACAGATGTGTTCATGTCTCATGTGTGCACATACAGACAGATCCAGCGAGCGCCTATGGGACAGCAGCAGCAGTTGGCGCGCTGGTGGACCACTAGAAGCAGGTTTATTCACAAACTATCTTTGGTCTATGATCTAACTATCATTCTTTTAATTTACAGCCTGCAGTAGCGTTGATATGCTAAATGCTGGTGTTCGGTCAGTGGGCCCCCTGTGCCTGTCAGCAGAAGGACAGTAAAGAAACCATAACCAGAGAGCCTTAGGCAAGCTCCAACTGGTAACGGGGAGACAAGAAATTAGATACAAACCGAGAGCAGCATCCGCACTTTTATTTAAAAGGACTTGAACCATGTATTAGGGTATTCTTACTTAGAATGTGTACTTTGGATCTTGTTTAACAGAGTTACTGGCACTGGTGCTTTAGTGGAGTTTTATCTTTACCTGCCAGCCTGGGAATGTTGTTTATCAAGTCAGGCAGTATTGTGCATGTTAATCAGGTGTAAATCAGGTAAATGTTCTTCTGTTTCTCCTGAATTCTATTGGTGATGGATAGGAGAGTCTCCTAAATGTAATGTAATGCAATGTAATGCTTACAGAATGCAGTACATCATTTCTACTGGGGATAAACTGATATTTTGAAATCAGGTGTCTCACTGACACATTTACAGCTGGCTAGTAGATAGTTAGCACTCAACTATTGTTTGCTTGATTCTAATTTTTTTTATTTTTTTATTCACGCAATAAAATGCTGAATGGGACATTACATTACATTACATTACATTACATGGGAGAAGATCATTAATGAAGTCATCGAGCTGTCATGTCAGCAAAAAGATTGTGTATCAGTGAAAAATATCTTCTTTCCGCCTAAATCAAATATGTTAAAAGCCTATCTATATATCAGTCAGTGTGACAACTTGTCAGGTAAATGCCTGCTTAATTCCATTTTGTATCATGGCTACCAGGTAGCATTATGGTTAAAGCTGTAAGTTTTACATATAATACAATGCACTAATGCACTTTAAAAAAGAATTAAACCAAAAATTAAGCAGTGAATCTAGACACAAGACATGCACAACAGTATATTAGTAATATACATGACATTATTCCAAATAAGTTAATTGCTGAATCTTGTAAGTGACCATGGTGAAGACTGTGTCCGTTCTTTTCAGGCATGCTATGGCATGGTGATGTTAGGGTGCCCCCTAGGGGTACAACAGAATACACTCATTTCTTTGGTCATGTCAGTTTACACACTAAATCTAATCATTAGTCATGAACTCAACAAACTGTAGTGCATTGTGCTCAGAAATACTGCATTAACTTAAAAAAGCTGCTGGCTCTACTTTTTATTTAAAGTACAGCCAACTTAATTTTAGAAGTTTCATAGTCGTTATTTTGAGTGTGTGAATTTCAAAAGTCTGTTTTGAAGTCAAACCAACTTAATTTTGTAATCTCCACAATCAGTACTTGAAGTGTGATCTACTTATTTTTGTTTTATAATGTAGAACTGTCATTTTTAAAGTTACGTTTACTCACATTTTCTAATTAGCAACAGCATTTTTGTGATTGATTTCAGATTCACTTTTTTCAGTGTAATGCAATGTTGGTGCTGCTTAGTCCAGTAGTGGAAAGTGTTGGCATAGTTGGCTCATGTTACTCCAACATTTCATTTTTCTGACTGATTGTCATGTTGGTCCTTTGGGCTACTCTGTGTGTAGTGTGTGGATCTGCATGTAGAAAGAGACCAGAATACACTGCGCAGAGCGATACTGGGACAGAGTAAATAAAACAAGATACTTGCCTAAGAAAATAGGTTGGGATTATGTAGGGGCCTCTTGTTAAAGAAATAATCTAATGAAAATTGAAAATTAATTTCAGAACTTGACATATACAAGTAAAGATTTTTACTGATAAATATCAAAGAGTTCATTGTGTCATTACATTTGCATCCTCCCAGATTTACGTTTTTCAGCATACCGCCTGGCTGCAGAACACATTATTACATTTATTTTATTACATTTATTATTACATTTATACACATTATTACATTTATTACATTATGTTTCCTGTTATACCATCAAGGTTATTCTTGGTATGTTCTTGAGAAATTCAAAAAATGAAGTCAGAACAGCATGTTCAATGAAGAACCCTTCAATGTCCGCATTCCTATATTTGCATATAAATATTTTTTGACATGACAGCTTTTGCAAAAACAAATGCATATTGAACCAATACTGAACATAAGGAACCAATGCCAACACTGTAAAGGTTCAGCATACTCAAATTGAGGAAACCCAGTGCCTTTAACAAATTGAATAAAGCAACTCAAAATGTTTAATTTTATAGCAATAAGGCTAAATATCTCAGCACAAGTCTTGTTGTCTTGACTGTTCCTTTAAAAAAAAAGTTAATTCCACTTAACTGGTTTAACCTACAGTATATTGTCTTAAAAATTACTTAAAAATGACTTAAACAACTTTCAGTTGTATTAACTTGAGTATCAAGTCATATGTACATGATTTAATGATGCCAATTTAATGTTGGTATAATTAAACTTATACCAACATTCCCAGCATAAATTTACCTGTTTGATCTATTCATTAGATTTGATTTGAACTTACTGAAAAGTAAAGATTCAAAAAAAAAAAAAAAACTCACAGCAACACACAAATGGAGTAAATACTGCTCACTGAGTTTTAGGACTTGAACAGTCATTACCCATTGAGTCTAGCAACAGTCTTTCACTGCTGTCTATATTAGTACCACAGATATTACAGACTGACCAGAGTCTAGCAACAGTCTTTCACTGCTGTCTATATGAGTACCACAGATATTACAGACTAACCAGAGTCTAGCAACAGTCTTTCACTGCTGTCTATATTAGTACCACAGATATTACAAGAGTCTAGCAACAGTCTTTCACTACTGTCTATATTAGTACCACAGATATTACAAGAGTCTAGCAACAGTTTTTCCACTGCTGTCTATATGAGTACCACAAATATTACAGATTAACCAGAGCCTGGCAACAGTCTTTCACTACTGTCTATATGAGTACCACAGATATTACAGACTAACCAGAGTCTAGCAACAGTCTTTCACTGCTGTCTATATTAGTACCACAGATATTACACACTGGTCCCTTTTTTAAAACTCAATTTTAAATGGATTTTCTGAAGTTTTCATAGGTACCTAGGGCTTCAATTAGGGTTAAGGGCCCAAACTAGGGTTATGGATAGGGTTAGGGTTAGGAAAACGGTAAGTCTGAGGGTAAAGGCAAGTTCACGGCTGTGTTCAGCAGCTTGAAGAACGGTTAGTACACAGGTTTGTTAATGAATTTTGAATGACCCAAATATTTTCTGTATTAGCAAGTGTACCTATGGCCATTGAAAAATGGGCAATAAATACATATTTTTTCAGGGAAAACATTCCAGTTTGATTCATCTTCTAGAAAGTAATTATCTGCATACAGTGCAGTTTAAATAGATGCTCAGAAGCTCATTTTAGAAACATCTGTTACTAGCTTCCTGCATGTAAGTAAATGGGAGGACATATGGAGCGCACTGTCTGCCCATCAGGTTAGTGATCTGGTTTTCGTATATGATCCTGCCAGTCAAATTATCGGATGTTCAGCTGCAGCACCAGGACTATCCATACTTCAGCTGGAAAAAAGATCAATGAGTTAGTGTGCTGACAATGCTCAAAAATACTGAAATAAAATACCAAATATAAAAATATGCAAAAGGCAAGGACAGGATTGAGGCAATCTACAGTAAGTAGCTGACCTGACGTGTACTGTAAATGGCAAAGAACGAGCCAATCAGTGCCTTTTATTACTTGTGTGCCGAAAGCAAAAAGCAGCAGATACTGTGGACTTCCAGGGCTAGAGTCGGACACCTGTACTGGGGCACTGGGATTTCCGTTTGCTCAAACCCACACCTGCTAAACTTCAGCCTTTCGACAGGAGAAGGGAGAGTGCTGCTAAATGTTAAATGTCAGCACATTAGACACACAATGGCTTTATGTCACGGCATGTTTTCAGTATGCACGCACCAAGGTTTTCCAGGAGCTGTAGCGAAACTTTTTAGGGGAATTAAAGACATTGTGCAATGACTTATTATATGATATTTACTTCATAAAATTCACTTCATAATTCATAAATGTGGAAATAATAACATTTTGCTCCTTTAAAATAAATAAATAAATAAAATAAGAATGGCGTTTTTAAATAAGAGAGCTGAAAGTTGCCAGGTTGGTTCTTTCTGGCACTGCACGTACATTTCTGATGCATAGCCCACTGAAAGGACACACAGCTGCCAATCACCACGCTGCCCAGTAAGCATCATTGACCAATTCCCGATCCTCATGCAGATGAATAATAACTGTGTCGCTTTCAGGAAAAAACTTGTTTTAAATCTCAGCTGAATAAAACAGCTTGATATAATTGCATTTGTTTTCGTTGGTTACTAATATATAATATAACTATTCAAAATAATAGTTTTTATTGTGCGCTGTGATTAAAATAAGTAATTTGGAAATACTGCGGTTTCCCGCATTCGGAATTTGTGATTTGTTTGATTATATGACGTTTCGCTTGTGAGCTACTGAAGTCGGAAGGCCGAATATCATTCGCCATTTCCTTGTTGTGCTGGCACTAAATTGCCTAAAACAACTAAACCTGATAACAACTATTATTTAGTTATTTTTTAGGTTAGGTTACCATCAAGCTCGGTGCAACTACTCTGTAACTGACACAGAGATATTTGCTAACATAAAAAATGCTAACATGAAAGTAAGGAGAGTGAGATATTACAGGTGACCTATCCAGATTTTCAGGATTTTACAAATCCCCATTTTATGTAAGGCGACTTCAGGCTAGTGCTTGGACATAATTGTAAAGCATTTCTATGCATATTAGCCGAATATCTTCTTTGGAATTTCTGAATATTCTCATAAAGACAAACTTTTTATTATTTTTAAACTTTAAATATATACGTTGATGATTGAACGTTGCATGTTTAGTTGTCTGCTGCGCAAATCCGCATTGATACCTGTTACCGTAAGCAGTAGGAAGCACACAGTTCTGTTGTAGGAAGTACTGCGCGAGCTTTATCCGTCCTGCCGCCGTGTATTCTGGGACCAGTAAGCAAATGCAAGATGGGGAGCAAGCGGCTGTGCAAGGTAAATATGTGGACCAGTCAGTTTTCTTATCTATAAAATACAGGCGTAAACACGCTCGATTGATTGCGTGTCTCCAACGACCAAATGCTTAAGTTACTGTAATTAATTCTCCCCACGTAATCACATTGAGCGTTTTGAAAGACTAGACTAGCTAAATATGGGTAGTCAACGGCAGTGAGTGAGTGAGCCAGCTAAGCACCGGCATGTTAGGCCGTAGTCGTAGGCTTCGGATTTATTTTTTACATGGGGAAGTGCAAAGAGCTCAGACTCGTATCATTTAGCTGCTTAGTAAATACAATTACGACAGAGAGGGTCAGTAGTAGTCATTCTGACAATAATAACGTCGAAACAGCAGATAACGTTAATGTACAATCAGCTAACGCGTGAGGAGCCTGAGCTATTAGTTGGCACCAACATTATTACGGCAGTTCACAATCACAATACGGTATCAAGTGAAACTTTTGAACGGGGAAGATGAGCTAACAGCTGGATAACAGTATAACTAAACCGACATTCTCCTGTGCCTCTTGTTTGGAAATGTCTAAAATGGTTTTCGATTGCATTTAAACGAATGGCTATGGAATTTCATTCAATCAAACTCTGTTGTGTTAGGCTTCAGATAACACTGGCTATTTACTTGAAATGTGTGGCTAGCTAACGTTAGCTTAAGAGACGCTAAACTAACGTTCAGTCTAGATGCTAGCTATGATAAAGATATTCTCACCCCCGTCTGCTTTATGCCCATACACAATCAAAATGATTTATCAATGCCAGGCTATATTAAATGTTTTGAAGGCGTTAGCTATTTATTTTCTATACCGAAGGCAGGTAAGTAATTTTGGGGAAATGTTGAGTGCTATGATGTGTATCGAGCTGCCGTCATAGCTAGCTAGCTAGCTAGCTAAATGCATAAAGTTAGCTAGCTAGCTAAACAACAATAGCTAAGTATGTGTGTTCGTGAAAGCACTGTGAGTGTGACAGAACGAATCTTACGGTTGGTACTTCTTTCTTTGGTTGTGCTTAGCACCAAGGAAATGAATATATACAGATCTAATTGTTGCTAGGTCTAAAATACTGCTGTGTCCGGGAGGATTTTGTTCGCTAGCTACATGTCATATAGCAGGAAATTCCCGTAAAGTCCTCCATGTCGAAAGCTACTGGGGTGTGGTTTTGTCTGAACTGCTTTTTCCAGTAAAACGAAACTGCGGTCTGGGCGGCAGGTTGATCAGGTTACGTAGATTTACTGCTGCGGAATTATTCATTAAAAAATGTTCAAAGTATGAGGAAAGTTGTATTGTTGATACCTTGCATTTTAACAGGCCTGAGTGTGTACTGTTGTCTGTCATTGTATGCTGTTACTGTGTGCTGTTGTATGTACTGTTGTCTGATGGGTACAGTGTTGTGGAAAGGAATTTCCCCTTGGGGACAATAAAGTCTAAAGTCTAAAAGGTGGAAAATTAAATAACGAGCTGTCTTCTGGCATACATTGGTGAAATTGGTTATCAGTTAATAAAATAGTGAGCTCATGGTCAGTTAAACCTTTTTACAACTGTGTATAACTTTACCAGTGCGTGTAGCAGTGGGGTCAAAGTTGAGTTAAAAAGGATTGTGTTAATCACTTGAACACTGACCTGTTTTAAATATAAAAATGGTCCCTTTGTACGAAAGTCTTTTTGTGGTGTTCACTTGCGAGATGGCTGCAGAAGTTCTGCAAATGCAATGCTGGTACAAGCTGAGTCACTGTGCTCTGTTTGCTGTAGTTTTGTGTTTCACTTTCTGTTTTGAGTGCTGGGAAAGCAGTTGTAGCTTTTATGCACATTCAGGAAATGATAAACATCACCTTTGGTGTCCCTGGAGCAAATGAGCTTAGTTGTGACTGAGTGTGTCTCCTCACCTTACAAACACTGCGGTCACAAGGTCCATTCTGGAGCCCGAATCAGGAGCAGCAGTCCTGTGGTGTCTTCGTCGTTTAACGGGAAGATGAAGCCCAGGTTTCTGAGCCATGATGCATGTGCTGAGCCTGTAGAAACAGGTCATCTGCAGTGTGTGCTCTGTTCCCTCAGACAAAATTCATAGTTTGAGATGCAGACATGTGCTACACACACTGACAACATTGTGGATAATGGGCCTTATCCTGATCAAGTTCATGTCCCAAATATGCTGTTCACATGCACCTTGAAATGCTTGTATGCACGGTAATCAAAGGTATCTCCGGCCAAAGCCAAGCTTAACAACAGGCAAGAATTAAGATGCATAGTAAGATTCAGATCGGGTGTGTGCTAGCCAATACCTGATCCACATAAGGTTGAAAGCATGTTTGAAAAAGGGCTGTTTAAGTGGGCTGAAAGTTGGAGGCCCTGGTAAAAATCTATCAGACGTTGTTCCATGAAATTGTAACCCAAGCCACAAATGCATTGTCCCCAGAATTTGTTGCAATGAATGCAAAAATGCAATGCAATTTTGTTGAGGGCCGAAGGGATCTTGGTCTGATGTATCCTGTCAGTGGATTGGCTGTGTATTCTGGGGCTAAACCAAGCTTGGCTTTTAAAATGATAAGTGAAGAAACTGGAAGGGAGTGTAGTTAGTCCATAATAGACCTACTTATACCAATCTCACATAAATCTATCTAGGCAGCTAGCTTAGCAGGCCATCAGCTGTATCTAACCAGTGTGCTCACAGCAATGACAGAACTTATAAATAGCACTACAAACATGGCTTAGGCTGCTTTCTTTCAGGGGTTTGTCATACTTATTCTGTTCTGTCAATGAAAGCCATTCAGCTAATTCTTTGGAAAGACGACCTTGCTAGCTCATTACAACCCAGAATGTTAGCTTCTCTGCTGATTGGTTATTGGCAGGTTTTGTTAGTGGTCTCTTTAGAGGAACACCACGTTTATTTTCCTATTTGAAATGTGCCTTATCCTCCTGGGTATTGTTAGTCGAGCAGGAAGTTATTTTCTTAGATGAGTAACTTGTGGTAGATACACGAAACTAGGCTATGTAAAGATGAAAATAAAAATGAAAGTGAAAATGAATTGATGCATTTGTGAATCCATCCATCCATTATCTGTCCCTGCTTATTCCTGATCAGTATTCAGTGTCTGCTGCTGTTCTGAGGCTGAGTGTGTACTGCTGTTCTGAGGCTGGGTGTGTGCTGCTGTTCTGAGGCTGAGTGTGTGTCTGCAGTTCTGAGGCTGGGTGTGTGCTGCTGTTCTGAGGATGAGTGTGTGCTGCTGTTCTGAGGATGTGTGTGTGTCTGCTGTTCTGAGGCTGAGTGTGTGCTGCTGTTCTGAGGCTGAGTGTGTGTCTGCTGTTCTGAGGCTGGGTGTGTGCTGCTGTTCTGAGGATGAGTGTGTGCTGCTGTTCTGAGGCTGGGTGTGTGCTGCTGTTCTGAGGCTGAGTGTGTGCTGCTGTTCTGAGGCTGGGTGTGGGCTGCATGCGCTTTTCTCTGGCTCTGGGCAGTTATAGCGTGTGGTTAGATGGCGATTTGAAGGCTGAGTCTCAGCAGGAATGTAATCTGGGCTTTGGCTGGCCTGCTCCAGAACTCTGGGTGTCATGTTTGTAAGCCGTCCCTTCGTGGTTTTCGCTGTGTGCTTTGTTATTGCGTGATTCTGCCATCGTCATGCTTGGCCGTGGGGATGGTGTTTGGTTTGCACTAAACGTGGTGTTTGGTTTGCACTAAACGTAGTGCTTTACTCTCAGGCCAGAGCACCCAGCTTTAGTTTGGTCAGACCACAGAGTCTTCCAGAAGATCTCAAGGTCTGCCGCATGGCCTGTGGAAAACTCCATGTTGATTTAATGTTGGCCTTTTTCAGAAGTGGCTGCCGTTCAGCCACTCTCCCAAAATCTGAAGTGCTGAAGAGATTGTTGATCTCTGGACAGTTCCTCCCCTTTCAGCCAATGAGCAGTGCAGCCCTGTGGAGGCTGGCCTCTTGGTCACTTCTGACAGTTCCTGGTCACCTGTCGTCTTCTGGTTTCTCAGTTTGGTAAGACAGTGTGATCTCAGTGGTGTCTGGGTTGTGCCATATTTATTTTCTGTTTTGTTATAATGGACTTAATGGTGCTCCTAGAAGATTTAACTTTCTGAGTGGTTTATTTTTGCCTTGATGCATGCTTGTTTAATTGTTTTGCAGGAACTTGAAGATATCCGGAAGTCTGACATGAAAAATTTCCGTAACATCCAAGTTGAGGAAACAAATCTTCTTTGTTGGCAAGCGCTCATCGTCCCTGTAAGTATGTCACATTCTCACAGGTGCAGAATGGGTTCAGAGGAGCTCATAACATTCCAGTATATACATAAGAGAAACAGGCTCACTTCCTGTCCCGGTAAGATCTCACAGTGATAGCCACATGCTAATTGCATTCTAATTATGGAAGTGCGCTTTCTGACACGTTCCTTCGACTGCAGTCAGTTTTACTTTTGATTTTTCCAACTAGGTAATAGGGAATTGTATATGTATTTATTCTGTTATTGCTTGGCCAACACACTCAAACTCCCTTTCTTTTTGCTAAGCAAGTAAGCAGATCACAAACAGCTATGCATGAAATCTAAAGACGGGACTGAACAGGTACTGATGGCCCGCTTGGCTGTCTGGGGAAGCACAGCTGTGCCAGGACAGGTACTGATGGCCCGCTTGGCTGTCTGGGGAAGCACAGCTGTGCCAGGACTCAGTACAGAGTGCTTTAGTCAGGGAGGGGGAACAGCTCTTTTGTACCAAAAACAACAACAACAAGAACAAAAAAGCATCGGTGTTTGTACAGATGTCTCTCACCAACTTTTAACTTAAAGTTCAATAACTACAGGCAGTGTGTGGCCTGTTGAATATAATTGTAGGTTTATTGTGGATTTTATCATTTCCATTCAGTTTCATCATTACTGATTTTTATTTTCTTAGTGTGTCACTTGCTCTTTATTTGTTGGTTTGTTGTTTTGATACGATGTGATTATTATTAGTCGTGATGTGCATTGGGCTGCAGTTTATCGCTTGAGCTGTGCAGTAAAGTGTACTAAGCTGAGGTTTTACGGCGTGTCTTGTTGAAGGATAATGCCCCGTACGACAAAGGAGCGTTCCGGATCGAGATCGTGTTCCCCACCGAGTACCCCTTCAAGCCCCCCAGGATCATATTTAAAACCAAGATCTACCACCCCAACATCGATGAGAAAGGCCAGGTCTGCCTGCCAATTCTGAACGCTGAGAACTGGAAGCCTGCTACAAAAACAGTGCAAGGTAGGCACAGCTGGGTCCATCCAGGAGAGATCAACCACACACTGTCATAAACCCTGCCGGTCAAAGTTCAGGGAGGCATCGCACAGCTTCATGCTGTTAAGCGTGTTCTTTTCTTACTTTACAATCAATGTTACTTTCAGAGCGGGAGGGGGAGGGGGAGGGGAGGGGTGGGGTGGGGTGGGGGTTGCTCGCACAATAGCATTCAAAGTCCACAGATGTGCACAAAGAGAATTTTAGATTTTTTTTTTCCTAGTCAGTGTGCAGTGGTTGATGGGAAATGAAGTTTTGATGTGTTTGTGTTTGTTTTCTTTCGGCCTGCAGTAATCCAGGCCCTCATCGCTCTGGTGAACGACCCGCAGCCAGAGCACCCTCTGAGGGCTGACCTGGCCGAGGAGTACTCCAAGGACCGGAAAAAATTCTTTAAGAACGCAGAAGAGTTTACAAAGAAACATGGTGAAAGGCGACCGACGGACTGATAATGGAGCCTCGCCCTCCCCGTGTCCCGTACCCGTCTGTCTGTCCCTCCATCATTCCACCGGTCCTCACACTGACACTCTCTCTCACGTGTCCCATACCCGTCTGTCTCTCCCTGTAGCCTCCATCATTCCACCGGTCCTCACACACACACACACACACACACACACACCCTGTCTCTCCCTGTAGCCTCCATCATTCCACCGGTCCTCACACACTCACACACACACACACACCCTGTCTCTCCCTGTAGCCTCCATCATTCCACCGGTCCTCACACACACACACACACACACACACCCTGTCTCTCCCTGTAGCCTCCATCATTCCACCGGTCCTCACACTGACACACACACACACACACACACCCTGTCTCTCCCTGTAGCCTCCATCATTCCACCGGTCCTCACACTGACACTCTCTCTCACACACACACACACACCCTGTCTCTTTCTCTCAGCGCAGGACTCTGCAAAGCAAAGTTCTTCACCTCTGGGTGTTAGCTTGAGGCTCTTATGAACTTTCTGTTTTCTTAAATTAAAAAAAGGACATAACAGGATTAAAGAAATCAATATATAAAAATACAGAGCTCAAATCAAAAGGAAAAATGGTAAAAAGTACCGTGAATTCCACTCTGTTTAAAAAAGAAAAATCACTGGTCGAGTGTAGTACACTTCCATTGCAGACACTTTTTGTTTTTTGAGTGTTTTCAAGACAATATACTATGCCTTTCAGGAGGTAATGTTGTTCATTCCCTTTTCTTTTGTCTTTAATGTGATTTCTCTTCTAAAGAAAACATGTATTTGTAAAAAAATAAATAAAAAAGTAAAGTAAATTGCAGGCGCTTAAAGCACAGAGCAGGCTGCGGGAGCTTTGGCAGACTGCTCTGTGTTCTTTTCCGCTTCTACTTCCTGCTTACGGTGCTCTGAGATCTGCGGGACGACCTTTTAAGTTTTTAACCTTCGCTTGCAGCTCTGGGAATAATCAAAAGAAACTTGCCGCCTAGTCACCAACATTGAAGTATCAACAATTATAAAAAGGAGAAAAGTGTGTAGCTGAACATAATGATATATTTTTAAAAGATTACTGCAGAAATTATTTTTTCACTGCAATTTCCAGTACTTTCTTTGATCTGATGTCATTGAATTTAATTCTGGTATGCCTTTGTCTGGCTATTCTTTGAAAAAAAAGATTGGGCTCGTCAGCATCAAGAAATGTCTTGTAGCTATGGAAACTTTTGATCAATAATATATATATATATATATATTTGTTTTAGTTTAAAAAAAAAAAAAAACAAAAAAAAAAAAAACACACATTTCAAAAAGGCGTATACACCATAATTGAGGTAGAATAAGATCCACAATACTAGTGATATACATATGTATAAATATTTATCTTACAAAAATACAGAGAAAATCATTGAGAAATAGTCAATGTAATTAATAATCACATAGCTGCCCCTTTATATGGTGTGCCTCAGTGAGCCGTGAGCTGCTGTCATTCAGGGTATCGTTCTGATTGTGTGATAAGATCACGCATAAAAAATCTCCATCATATTCAGCTGAAAAGAACTCTTCATATTTTAATTTGTGCAGTAATAAGTTTCATAATTTTTCATTTTCATCACACCCATATTTGAAGTTTAGGGTTGGCTTTTCACAATATCATGACCTATTTGTGCTTGTACATATGCACACTTAATCATTTGAAAAACATATGTGCACATATATCAACCATTTGTCTCAAGTCCTGCATAGCCCCTTGTGTGAAAGGTGACAAATTAATTACCTCTGATAACTGTGGCCATTTAAGAGATAATGTGTTTTAAACAGTTTTTAACTAGTCGTTTGTAAAGGTTAAAAATGGTGATGCGGACCTGCAGTTAAGTCACTGGATCCGTTGGGGTAGTCGTATGAAAAGCGTGTCTAATGCTTACACAGCACCCGCAGGTTTCAGGTGTGGATGACGTGTACATGGACACCCATTACAGCAGACATAAATTGTATAAAAGTATGGTTCTTTTTCTCTCCCCAACCTGCTCCCAGCTTGCTTAACAAGAACAGTACAAAACTTCAGCTCACCACAATATTAAATTCCAGGGTTTGATGTTGGCAAAAAATTACATTTACGTTTGAGGTATTTAGCAGAAAATATCTAGAGCAACTTAGTTTACATTCTTTATAGGAAATTAAGTCATACAGCTGAAGTTAAGCACCCTGTACTGGGATACTGACCCTGAGGCAGAGCCCAGCCGGGTACCGACCCTGAGGCAGTGCCCAGCCGGGTACCGACCCTGAGGCAGTGCCCAGCCGGGTACCGACCCTGAGGCAGTGCCCAGCCGGGTACCGACCCTGAGGCAGTGCCCAGCCGGGTACCGACCCTGAGGCAGAGCCCAGCCGGGTACCGACCCTGAGGCAGAGCCCAGCCGGGTACCGACCCTGAGGCAGAGCCCAGCCAGGTACCGACCCTGAGGAAGTCCTGTTCTCTTACCACCATGTTATCACGCTGCCCAGCTGGATTAATAAACTAAAGCTACTCATGGGTACTGCACACGGAAGAGCCTTGAATGAATTTGAAGGATTATTGGATGAAAGCAAAAATGGTGCTCCTCAATTAACCGTGAAACTCTAAAGCAGGTTTCAGTTGCCACAAATTAATCAGAGTAATTGTTTGTATGGACACATTAGTAATACAGTGTCAGTGTGTGCTAGACGTCAGTTTAAGGAATATCCCTATGCTGAAAAACAACTAGACACTAAAAACTTGATTATGAAAATACTTTTTTATTTTATATTGCTTATGTAGTGGGGAAAGTGAGCGAGGTGTTGAAGTGGAGGTTTATTCTGCAGCAGTGTCAGCCAAGTGCCTTTCTCTCTGCTTGAGTGAAGCAGCATGCCCACATGGCCATTTTGCTCTGGTGAGGCGCTGGGTATCGCTGGAGCAGCTCAGTGCGGGGCTGCAGAGACAGCCGTTACTGTGAGACTTTCCATCACCAGTTTTAGTCCAAAAGCTAAACTCGCTGAAATGTGTTTCGCCATCTTGTGACTCTTTGTTAGTGCAAGTGTTTGATATATAGTTCAGTATAATAAACATAGTTTTCAGTTTCTCTTTGTCTTGTGGGGGAATTGTGTACATTGTGTAGTTGGTTATTCCATCAGAGATGCTCATACTGTGTGTAATTTGGTCCAATGGGAAGTCAAACGCCACTTTATAATTCTCAGTCTGTCACTAGTTAAAATGTTTTATTGACATGTACTTGTGAGTACTTTTGAATAAAATTGATATACATCAGTACTTGTGAAAGCCACTCAGATTCGCAGTTTATGAACATTTATTCGTAATCCCTGATCGGTAAACGAGGGGCAATGTGATTGGAGGATCGTAAACGAGGGGCAATGCGATTGGAGGATCCTTATTGATTGGTCAGTTGGTCAGTGCAGGGCCTGTGCTCCTGGTGTCTGAGAGCCGTGTCGCTGCCCAGTGCATCCGTTACTCAGCACTAAACTGATCATTTAAAGCAGCTAATAGTGCTGCAGTCAACTTTATATGCTCTCATTTTCTTTCTCCACAAATGGTTCAGTTTTACTGACCCGCTGTCCACACTTTCAGCAATTAGGGCCTGTTTTAAAAATGTTACCTGTCTAAAAGAATAATTTGCCACATAGCACAAAACAAAATGAAAGCCAAAGTTAATCTGATTAAAAAGTCATGGGATGTGAGGCAATTATTTGATATGGCGGGCAGTTATTTTGGCATAATATGTAGTTATGAACAAACAGCTTTTTAAATTTCACTGGAAACCAAATGTGAGCATGTGCAGTAGGGCACTGAGGACCAGGTTTGATTTCCCTGCAGTAAATTAAATATGAGGCCTCTGACTCTGGTGGGGATGCCATCTCGGATGCTTACAGTACAGTCAAACGCATGTAGCCTTGTGGCCATGCAGTCTCCAACAAAGGCAGCTTGTGCGGACCAGACTAAAGAAAAGAAAATGTGAAAGATTAAAAGACTTTTTAAAACGCTTAAACGCATGCGCTGAGTGTAGAAGGAAATGTTCAACGCTGTGGTCGGCAGAGGGAGAGAGCGACCCGCCTTTCGGGAGTGCGTCTCGGGGTTTAAGGGTTCTCTTCAGCATCCTCATCCTCCCCACCTGTGTGAACCTCAAACACCGGTAAGGCAGACCTGCTGACCACAAACAAGCTATACCGTATTGTCCAACCACTGCTTAAAATGGCTTTCCACATCATTGCATATAGTCATTGGTTGCAGCCATTGTGAAGTGTTTTTTTGAATCTATTTTGTGGAATTAGTGAGGTGTGTGCACGTGAACATTTACCCTATCCCAGCATGCATTTCCTGTGGACAGCTGGAGTGTGCATCCAGATTGTAATTACATATACCTACCACGGGTGGGGTACCCCACTCAATTGCTGATTGCTTGGGGCAACGTGAAATCTTCAGCCAGTTAAAAAGTCTGACTAAGTGAATACAGGGTTGTTTGTAACACTAAAAGTAATTAGCACTTTGAGTGGCTCGTTAAATTGAGCAGTGTACGGCTGTATATAAAGGAAATTAATTGTTTGTGAATTGAATTCTCTAAAGCTCAGTTCAGGCCAAATATTCACAATGAACCCATTTGAGAATGTTACTGGGAGGAGGGGCAGCAGGCCATTCAGTCTATTCCCATGTGGGGAGTTTCAGAGCGGGACAGCCGCCAGTTGCACTGAGTTGCGAATTTTTGGTTTGACCTGCGCTTCAGATAATTCATTCTGAAACATGGAAATGAGAGCCCGATACGGCAGATACTGACAGTCAAAACAAACATAGACTACCGCTTAGCCACAGTACTGTTCCTCAAACATAGACTACCGCTTAGCCACAGTACTGTTCCTCAAACATAGACTACCGCTTAGCCACAGTACTGTTCCTCAAACATAGACTACCGCTTAGCCACAGTACTGTTCCTCAAACATAGACTACCGCTTAGCCACAGTACTGTTCCTCAAACATAGGCTACCGCTTAGCCACAGTACTGTTCCTCAAACATAGACTACCGCTTAGCCACAGTACTGTTCCTCAAACATAGACTACCGCTTAGCCACAGTACTGTTCCTCAAACATAGACTACCGCTTAGCCACAGTACTGTTCCTCAAACATAGACTACCGCTTAGCCACAGTACTGTTCCTCAAACATAGACTACCGCTTAGCCACAGTACTGTTCCTCAAACATAGACTACCACTTAGCCACAGTACTGTTCCTCAAACATAGACTACCGCTTAGCCACAGTACTGTTCCTCAAACATAGACTACCGCTTAGCCACAGTACTGTTCCTCAAACATAGACTACCGCTTAGCCACAGTACTGTTCCTCAAACAGATCAGGGTCGGAAATGAAAATGGCATTTTTGAAACGTACTGATAATGCGCCTACTAGATCTACATCCTTAATGATTCATGTTGGGTTTGTTAATCGGTATTGGCGGACTTTAGCTACGGTTAGGCACTTGAGTAAATTGTTTTCTTGAAAAAACTTAATTCTCTGCAGCTCAGTCAGTGGCTTAATGACTGTTGGTAAATCCTGTGAATTATCGCTCGACCTTGCTACAGGCTAAGAGGCTGTTTTCCCAGTCACTTAAAAGTCCTCTTTATTGCACTTAAATGCAGCATAACATTTTATCTGAAAGCAAATACACAGCATTCCAACTTCTGCAAATACTGCAAACTACTGCACATGAATAATCATGTTTGCTACCATTTGTGAGTTCTGTAGACAGTGATATATGAGTCTGATATGAGAATAATATTGTCCCTTTTCACGTGACATAGTGTGTTCTGAAGCAGTGTAAGTTGTACCATGCCCAATTGAGGAAGGACAGTGAGCATGCTCCCGCACACCCAGAGTGAGGAGCCAGTGAGCACGCTCCCGCACACCCAGAGTGAGGAGCCAGTGAGCACGCTCCCGCACACCCAGAGTGAGGAGTGAGGAGGCCAGTGAGCACGCTCCCGCACACCCAGAGTGAGGAGCCATTGAGCACGCTCCCGCACACCCAGAGTGAGGAGTGAGATGGCCAGTGAGCACGCTCCTGCACACCCAGAGTGAGGAGTGAGGAGGCCAGTGAGCACGCTCCCACACACCCAGAGTGAGGAGTGAGGAGGCCAGTGAGCACGCTCCCGCACACCTTGAGCGAGGAGCCAGTGAGCACGCTCCCGCACACCCAGAGTGAGGAGCCATTGAGCACGCTCCCGCACACCCAGAGTGAGGAGGCCAGTGAGCACGCTCCCGCACACCCAGAGTGAGGAGCCATTGAGCACGCTCCCGCACACCCAGAGTGAGGAGGCCAGTGAGCACGCTCCCGCACACCCAGAGCGAGGAGCCAGTGAGCACGCTCCCGCACACCCAGAGCGAGGAGCCAGTGAGCACGCTCCCGCACACCCAGAGTGAGGAGCCATTGAGCACGCTCCCGCACACCCAGAGCAAGGAGCCAGTGAGCACGCTCCCGCACACCCAGAGTGAGGAGTGAGGAGGCCAGTGAGCACGCTCCCGCACACCCAGAGCGAGGAGCCAGTGAGCACGCTCCCGCACACCCAGAGTGAGGAGGCCAGTGAGCATGCTCCCGCACACCCAGAGTGAGGAGCCATTGAGCACGCTCCCGCACACCCAGAGTGAGGAGTGAGAAGGCCAGTGAGCACGCTCCTGCACACCCAGAGTGAGGAGTGAGAAGGCCATTGAGCACGCTCCCGCACACCCAGAGTGAGGAGCCATTGAGCACGCTCCCGCACACCCAGAGCGAGGAGCCAGTGAGCACGCTCCCGCACACCCAGAGTGAGGAGTGAGAAGGCCATTGAGCACGCTCCCGCACACCCATGTCCGTGTTTTCAGTCATCTCTACTGAATCTGTTGCTTTAACCTGTGAAAAGAAAAAAGAAATATTTCATCTAACGAGACCTCACTCAAATGCTTTATGTGTTTATTAAAAGTTTACCAGGGAAGTCGATTAAGGTCATAGTTCCCTATGATGGCCTAGGGAAGGAATAGGGAATGTGGGAATGTGACCCGTACACTGTGGCTAACGCTTTCCTTCTTGTGGTTCGCCACTGGATGTATTTGACTTTGCTGAGAACAGTTTGATTTAAATATTTTATTAATTTTTTTAGGGGCAGCATGTATAGGATTGAATGGCCATTTTGGGGGACTTTGCCCATCCCATAATTCCAAATTGGTAGAGTGAAAATGCACAGAATCCATGGCATAGATACCTGGGAAGGTGGTCTTCAAGAATATATTGGAGTTTGCTGAAAACAGTTTGGGATAATTATTTTATGGATTTTTTAATAAGCACCATCTATCCAATTTAATGGGCATTTTGGATGATTTTGCCATCCCATAATTCCAAATTGCTACAGTAAAAAAGCACGAAATCCATGGCATGAATATCTGGGAAGGTGGTCTTCGAGAATGCAATGGACTTTGCAGAAAACAATTTCATTAAATTATTTTATTGAATTTTTAATAAGCACCATCTATAGAATTTAATAGCCATTTTGGAGGAATTTGCCATACCATAATTACAAATTCCTACAGTAAAAATGCACAGAATCCATGGTGTGAATATCTGGGAAGGTGATCTTCAAGAATATATTGGAGTTTGCAGAAAACAGTTTAATTTTATTATTTTATAGAATTTTTAATAAGCACCATCTATAGAATTGCAGGCATTTTGTAGAATTTTGCCATCCCATAATTCCAAATTCTTACAGTATAAATGCGTGGATTCTGTTGCATGAATACCTGGGAAGGTGTTGTTCAAGAATATATTGGACTTCGCAGTTACAGTTTGATTTCATAAGTTTATTGAATTTTTAAAAATGGTATGTATAGAATTTAATGACCAATATTTGAGGATTTTGCCATCCCATAATTCCAGATTCCTACAGTAAAAATACACAAACACCTTTGCACGAATACCTGGGAAGCAGGACTTTAAAAATCTAGTTGACTATTTGATTAGATTATTTTATGGATTTTTTTTAAAACGGCATGAATTTAACCTAATTCCCATTTTCGAGTATTTAATACTCCATTTTATTTATTTATTTTGTTTTATTTTATTTATGTATTCAGTTCTCTTTATTTCTTTGTTGGACTATTGAAAGCGCAAGTAGTAACTTTATCCGCGGTAGATTGCGTCACAATCGGGTTACCGTAAAGAGCAATGAAGACCGTGCAAGTATATTTTGGTGCGGAAGGCGTGACCGCAGTCTTCCAGCGGAGTCCTGACATCCTGCCTTCTTGAACAACCTACGTCAATACCGATACGGACTATTAAAGCAAGTGGCAACCAAATACATTCCAATAATGTATCATCTCGGTCACACTTAAGTGAAATGTGTTCGTGAATTGTAGCTGCTGTCTACCGAGACATGAATAAGATGGTGGCCACATACTTCCTGTACTTCCGCTCGATCCCCAAACTCAATTGAACGAGACAGTGGGGACAATTGGGACGACATCACGTGACCAAGTGTAACAGCCAAGAAATGAGACTTTTGGAACATTTATTAGCGAGGGAGCTGGCTATCCTCAGTCAATAGCTACAGTCTTAAATACAGTTGACTTATACGGGATATATTATGCAAAATCTTTATGCATAATACTTTTTATGCTAAATGTTTTCGTTTGAAGATGTAAAGACATTTTCCCAAAATGCTTCCAATACATAATTAATTCGTATTTCAAATGTTTAGTTAAATATTCAATGTTTAGCGCTTGCTAAAAGTCCAAAACACGAGCGTGGCATTAGATTGGGACGTATTGAGCATCATAAACATATAGCCCCCGAATCTCTTGATCATTAATTTTAAAATCTGCAAATGCACTTGATTATGCACTACTATGTGTAAGTAGGCAATGTAAAGCTAACTCATCTTTGTGGTTTTTCCGGGCTGACGTACAGTGGAACATCGAGCAGCCAATCACCAGGAGGGATTCAAAACGGAACCATTGAGATCCTCGTTTTATTTAATTCCGGCAGCTCACCGGCCAATCGCGAAACCCCATGTGGACACTTGTTACTCTGTACCTGTCAAGTTGTGGTTGGTCGGCATCCATGAAAGTGGCCGTTTTATTTGAAACATATCCGCTCTGTCTGGAACCAATAAAATAAACTCCGTGGCTGAACAATGCATTTAATAAACCCGCTCCGCATGCACATCTTTATAAGATTGTTCATGGTGATCTGTATTGCATTACAATGCGATTGTCGAGAAACTGAATTCAACTATGTCACCTGCGGTTCCTTATTGAAATTACTCAACACACGGCACAACGTTAGACTCCACTCCCATGATGTCAAATACGGCTCAGGCAAGTTTCGTGCTCTCCTATTATGAGAACTCTGTTTACGTTTGTATTTAGCCTACATCGCAGTTAAGAAGTAAGAGGTGCGCGAGTTTTTTGAAATATCGGAGAATTAAACGTGAGCATACCATCCATCTGTTGTTGCGTAAGGCATCGTGTTGGTTAGGCTAATATCGCTTGTATCATAGACCGGCTCAGAAGTATGAAAGTGCAGAAGTATCTTGCCCTGTCATGCAGGCTAGTCTTTATGTATACTAAGATGTATTGGGACTCGATAGGTTCATTGACAGGTAGGCTTTCGTATCGAGTGTAGCCTATATTTCTAGAAATTAAAATTAATTTCAATTTTGGCATTCATTGGAAATGATAGTTCTATGTTGGTGCATTGTCCAGATGCCCTACACGTTCCCAGCGACTGATACAGTGCAAGACAGACTGCACTGCAGCTAAAATAAAAGGACGAGATGGACCTAAATGTCTGTGATTGTCATTAAACTTTCTTATTGCCAGTGTCCCTGGAGAAACTTTGCATCTCGACAAAAACAATATTATATATTTACTTGCGTTATGGTTAAATCACGTGATTTTGCACCGACTACATTGGTTTAGTTATGAGACATTTGCTGCGCATAGTGTTGAATAACACATATGAATTAGTCAAAATATTACACAAACTAATAATAAATAAATACCTAAAAATAGAACTATTTGTGGAGTGCTTCTGTTGCAAGAGGGTGCAAGATTATGTAAAGCATACTTTTAGATCATAAAAGTAAACTTTACATAAAAGAAATATAATGAAGTGAAAACGTATAAATGGTTTTTTTTTTTTTGCATGACAGTCTATATATATATATATATATAGTCCTATATCAGTATATTTTCATAATATTGTTAGTGTTTGAGGTTGTTTTAAGAGCTCTCTGGTTTGGTTAAAAAGCCTTTTTAAGTAAAGTTTGATGCAGGGTAAAATGACAGTTGTCACCCACCCCCACCCCCCCCAGGGAGTGGGCAGCAGTCGGTCACTGGAGTGGAGAGTGCAGATGATGCCAACAGTTACTGGCGCATCGGGGCACGGTCTGGGGAGATCTGCCAGCGGGGAGTGCCCGTGCAGTGCGGGCAAGCCATCCGGATCACCCACGCCAACACCGGGCGCAACCTCCACACACACCACTTTGTGTCTCCCCTGTCAGGCAACCAGGTAACGCGTTGCAACCAGGTAACACATAACATCCCTGCACCCACTATCGGACTAACTCACCATTCCGCCTGTTCTGGGCCCAAGGATAGGGTTAGGGTTAAGGTTACATAATTCATAAGATTATAGTCTTGCCACCAAAAAAAGAAAAATGACTAAATGGTGCAACTATTTGTCATTGACAAACTCTTGAGTCTGAAAATCACAATATAAATACAATGTATTGTCAATATGGCTATTATTATTATTATTATTATTAGCTCAAAATGAATGATGAATCCAGTCAAGGGATGAAACCGACCTCTCAGGAATCTCATTTGCTCCTGTGACTTTGATTGGCTGCGTTTCCCCCTCGCAGGAAGTGAGTGCGTTCGGGGAGAACGGGGAAGGAGACGACCTGGACGTGTGGACGGTGCAGTGCAGCGGGACTCACTGGGGGCGGGGCGAGGCGGTGTGCTTCAAACACCCGGGAACCAATGTGTTCCTCAGCATCACTGGAGAACAGTACGGTCATCCAATCAGAGGCCAGCGCGAGGTCCACGGCATGCACACCGCCAATCACAACAGCTACTGGAAAGCCATGGAGGGCGTGTTCATCAAGACCAGCGTTCAGCTGCCGAGGCACGATGAGCTCTGACGACTGCTGCTGCTGCTGCTGCTGCTGCTTCCTTTATTTATTTATTCTGCACTTTTTCTTCATTACAAATTGTCCTGAACATGTGAATATTTCCTGTGATTTCCAGCTTGCACAGGCACACTTTGGTTTCAAAGCCATATTGAGGACCATTGCATATAAAGCCCTATTCCAGGGGTGGCCAACCCAGGTCCTGGGGAGTCACAGGGTCTGCTGGTTTTTGTTTTTACTCGGCACTTAATTGATCAATAAAGCAGTTAATTACACAGTTAACTCACCTCACCTGGTTTCTTCAGTCTAAGCGGTTGGTGTATTTATGGTGAAAACAAAAACCAGCAGACCCTGCGGCTCCCCAGGACCAGGGTTGGCCACCCCTGCTCTATTCTCTCTATTGCAGTGGTCTCCAACCCTGGTCCTGGAAAGCTACAGGGTCTGCTGGTTTTTATAGTGCCTCTGCACTTCATGAATCATTTAGAGCAGCTGATTACACAGTTAACTCAACTCACCTGGTGTGTTGGGTCTTAACTGGGTGCTGATTTTAGGGTGAAAACAAAAACCAGCATATCCTGTAGCTCTCCAGGACCAGGGTTGGAGACCACTGCTCTATTGACTTGGATTGGTAAAAATGTTATGAGTTTTTCTTTTGTTTGTTTTTTTGTGAAATAGTTGAACTGGAAAATTGTGACCAAAAAAATCACCTTTTAATGAAAAGGATTTTCCTGGGATTTTAGAAAGGCCACAAACACAATTTAGTCAGCTGTATTTTAAGAATAGAGAATGTTAGTTTGCTTTTTTTTCATGTGTTTTGGTCTGCTTTGAAAAATAAAATTGTAAATTTCTTTTTTTATTCAGATGGAGAGAGCATTGTGTTAACATAAAACCATGGTGAAATAAATGAATAGAAATAATTTGATAAAAAATGTGTGTGCAAAAACAAGAAATATCAGACTATTGTCTTATACCTGAAAGTCTAAATTAGAATTCAAAAGCTTTTTGGACATATCTGAAATATTTTATGCAAAACCACTGTGAAAGAAATTCATAGAATTGTGTTTGTTAAAATGTATGATGAAAATGTGTTCCAATGGAAAACAGGTAAAAACATAAGACTATCGCCTTATATCTAAACAGTAATAAAATCAAAAATTTTAAAACTCTCATTTTGTCTTTCATATGTATTGTAAATATTTTTATGTAACAACCACTGTGAAGGAAATGCATAGAAATTGTTATTAATACTTCATGATGAAAATGTGCTTTAGTGGAAAAACATGCATAAGTCTATAGTCCACGTAGTGGATTAAATGCAAAAAAAAATGTCTATGTTTTTATTTATTCAGATGGATAGGAAATTGTGTTAACATAAAACCATGGTGAAATGAAAGGATAGAAAAGTTTCTGAATAACTTAATCATGAAAAATGCATTTCAGTGGAAAAATAGGAAATTGTGTAAGACTATATTCTCATGTCCAAATATTGTCAAAGACGCAAAAACAATTTCAAGTATTTTTTCATTTAAATGAATTTATATTAATAGCCTAGTGAAATAAGTTAATAGAAATGTTTTTGATGAAATTTATGATGAAAAATGTGTTTCAGTGGAAAAACAATAAAACATACAAGACCATAGTCTTATGTCCAAACAGTGAAAAAATGCAAAAATTTTTAAACTCAAATTTTGTCTTTCATGTCTCAAATTTTTTTTATGTAACATCCTGTGAAAGAAAGGCATAGAAATTGCTATTAATACTTCATGATGAAAATATGTTTCAGTGGTGACCAAACCATATTGTCTTATGTTGTCATGATGAAAAAAATGCAAAAAAAAATTAAGTCCTTTTTTGATTCAGATGGATAGGGAATCACGTTAACATAAAACCATGGTGAAAGAAATGAATAGTAATGTTTTTGAAGAAAAATATGATGTAAAATTTGTTTCAGTGGGAAAACGGGTAAATACATAATGTTACAGTCTTACGTCCAAATATTGTAAAAAATATTTTATAAATCCAAAATGGATAGGAAATATTTTCTGTGTTAAAAGCATGGTTTTTGTAATTTTTTTATTCAGATGGAACTTTTACATCTTTATGTTTTTTGTAAATGCCGAAGGACATTTATGCTGAAATATGTGTTTCAGTGGAAAAACAGTAAAACACATGCCTATAATCTTATGGCCAAAAACTGGGGGAAAATGCACAAATTAAAATAGTATAATTTTCTTTATTCTGATGGATAGGAAATCATGTTGACCATAAACCACAGTTAAATTAATAGAAATTTACTTGAGGACATTTATAATGGAAAATGTGTTACTGTCTTATGTATATATATGTATATATATATATATATATATACACACACACACATTTCTGCTCATAGAGACAATTTCATTCTCATTCATTTAGTCAGATACTAATGTGACCATTACTTTGTCTCATTAAAAAAAGAGTTTTTAAAAAATCTATGCTAAATTTAATTTATTTATTCATTCAGATTCTGTAAATATTGCATAAAATATCAACAATCCTGATAATTGGCACAAATACTTGCACTTTATGCTGAAATATTTTCTGTCTGTTTTTAAATCTCATGTCTGTTGATTGTTTGTACTTACAGATATCTTGTTGAGCATATGAAATATTTTTAACTTTACTACATATGGTTTACTTGCCAGTAAGAGGCTTTTATTCACATATAAATGCATATATATGAAGTATTTTATTTTAATATATATGATGACAAATGTGTTTGAGTGGAAAAGCATCAAAATGCATAAGTCTTGTTATTTTTTTATTCAGATGGATAGGAAATCTGGCTTATGCCACAGTGTGGAAAAAATTATAGAATGTGTTCAAATAACTTCATGCTGAAATATGTGTTTCAGTGGAAAAACAGTAAAACACATGCCTATAATCTTATGTCCAAAGACTGAAAAAAATAATGATAATAATGCAGAAATGAAAAGAATATCATTATTTCCTATCCATCAGAGTAATAAAAACAAAGTAAACCACAGTGAAATAAATTAATACAAATTTTCTTCAGGTATTTTTATTGCCATATAAATACATATATATGCAGTGTTTTATTTTAATACAGTGCTGCATAATCACCAATTCATTCATTCATCAAGTTTAAATAATAAGCTGCAAAAAGCAATGCTTACCACATCTTTGCCTGAATTGACATGGTTAATACACACAATACACGCAGTCTACATTTACAAAACAACCAGTCTTGGCAAAATACTGTATAAGCCTACATTTGTTTATTGTCCTGAAAAAAAAATGTAGCTTTATAACATTTCAAAACTGAAGTATCAAGTCCATACAAATAATTTGATGTTTATATAAAATATTCCATATATTTATATTTCACACTATTCAGTCACACATAGAACTGGGACCCCAAGCTACTAGTTTTGAATACCAGTTCCTAGCTTTTATCCATCTCCACAGCCTTACAACATACTAGAGAACAACATATTGCAAACACTGGAAAGGTGACTCTGTGAATAAAGATAGATTTAAGATCTCACAGAGAATAGTTCTACTCTGAGCATTCAAAACACAGACCTATATTAAGTAGTATTAATTATACATGCCGTATTCCCTGCGGGGTAGCACTCCAATACATAGTATAGTATCTGTGCGGCTAGGAGTCGAACTGCAGTGACTAGCTGTTCCAGTAAATGACTGGGGTTGGTCCACAGAGGGCGCTGTTGCAGCATGCACAGCTCCTATAGCGAGTCTGTCTGTGCCTTCAACATAAAATAATTAGTCCAGACGAGATTTCTAAATTCCTAAAAATGTCCGGTTAGGTTTGATCGTTCCATGAACCGTACATAAATGAACAAATTATGTTCATAACGTCCGCCCACTCAATCCTCCTTTTTGTCTGAGAAACTCAGAGCAAACCAATAACACATATATTATGTTAAAATGGTGATTTCTGTAATTCCGCCAACAGTTAACAAATCTCCTTATCTGGTTACTCAAACGAAGTTCACCTTGCAAATAAACACGTAAACAGAAATATAGACTAATTGGCATATTTTTATTAGGCATATCATAATTATATTTATCATACCACTGATGATTTTATTCAGAGTCAATTCATAATTCTTATACAATGAAGCATAATATACTGCAGTAAACATACAGAAATTATGCACACCCACACACAACAGCCACAGAAAAAAGTGAAGCGTCATACGAATAAAAACAAATGAGACAATTGTAGGCTATTGAATAGGCTATATTTACAATGGCCAGTTCCATGTCTCATATTTACATGCAAGTCTGTGGCGTTATTGTTCCCCAAATTTGATTGCATCCAGTGGATACCGCATTTAATGACGCAATTTAATAACGCTACATAACTGATCAGTTAGGTGAGGCTGCCATCGACAATTTAACTCCGATCGGGAGTGCGCCTCTTGTCCGGAAGGTGGGGTTATAAACACCGCTTTCCAGCAGACGCTGCGCTTAATGAGCCAATTATTAATCATTTTATATATAAGCCATGACTTGCATTCATTGGAGCTGTGATCCGTAATATATCGGAGAGCAACAATTTATTCCTGTTAGCTTTTGTTATAAAACTTATGTCGTTCTTTAAACAAAAAATAAAATTACACATAAGCATAACTGCACGGAGTTCTTTCAGAATCGAACGCGTCTCAAAGTTTCCGAGAGAATGCATGCTTAACGAGACAAAGCAGAATCATTTGCAAAACACACCCGCGCGCACACACACGCAAAACACGTAAGCGCACATAAAACAAAATAATGGTTGTCTTTTATTGCTATTAAGGAATGTTATTTTCTGTTGAAAGGCATGGCTTTAACACAAGGAGCTAACATCGGCGGCAGATTTGTTTTTATCAAAGGTCTCAACTCATCACAGCGCATTTTTCAGTTTTTACCTTGAAATAAACTTCAGGGTCAAGGTTGTGCTGATAATGAAAAGCACAGAGATTATAGGCGACTAATGTTTCCATGTCCGTAATAGCCGTAAACTAATTTTTATTATCTTATGTCTAAAGCCTTTAGAGACTTCAAAGGCTGCATACCTTTCGCTGGTACACACTTAAAAAAAACAGAAGCAGCGCATGCACGAAAATCGCAAGTTTCGTTAAATAAATTCAGTGTCTACACCTTGGTAACTGATTATTAATTTTTTCTCTCTCAATCTTTTGTTAATTTGTTAAGAGTATGAATGCATTAATTATAAACCCATTTTACGTTCTAATAAAAACAAATAGGTTTTCATTAGTTTAATACGATAGGCGGTTTAAGGCCGCCAGAAAAACACCGTCATCAATATTACCATTGGAACTGAGAACAAACAGGTCTTCAAAAACTATTTCGCTGATAAGTTTATAGCCTATGCTTTTTAGTAGCCTGACTTGCGGGGATTCTAGCTGAATCTAGAGGATCCATAAAGACTGTAACTACGTAGCCTATGGAAGGAATGCAACTCGGAGAACTACATACATCCTGACATTTCATGGGCTACTAATCTTAGGATAAGGGATTTGATTACCTCAAGGGCGAGTCTCAAATGCGATTTGATGGTAGCAATTACCCCCTATGACGAGGTTAAATGTGTCCTAATGTAGGCAAAGCATAAAAATGCAATTAACAGCCACCTACCAGCAGGGAGGTTTATAGCCAAAGCCTTCTAGAAACAACACAAATTAGTACGTCGATCCATCGAAACCCATAGAAACACGAAACAAGATCTTACAACTACCTGATCTAGTAAAACGTATGTCAGTAAAACGTTTTCAGTTTCCTGAAATTGACTTCTTAGACATTAATAAGCTTCCACTGTGGAACAATTTATTGAAACTGGAATTATTACACATTTCTGTCTAGACCAACAAAGAACAATTTGACATAATATCGTTTCAGTATGAAATATTTACTGTCAGCATTGCACGTAAAACAATACAAGTTAGACATAACAAATAAAACCTGTGTGTGTGTGTCTACAATGAGCTCCATAATGTTTGGGACAATGACATTTGTTTCTTGATTTGGCTCTAAACCCCACAATTTTGGATTTGTAATCAAACAATTCACAAACTTCATATTCTCAGCTTTTATTTAAGGGTATTCTTTTAGACTTTGGTTTCCTTGTGTAGAAACTATAGCACTTTTTATACAGAGGTATACATGAGGTGCCATCCAATGAGTTTGGAGACATTTTTTTTAACTTGAGCAGATAAGAAGCTTCTGTACACTTCAGAATTCATTCTGCTGCTGCTATCAACAGTTACATCAACGAAGGCAATTCAGCCAGTACCTGTGGCAGCCATACATGCCCAAACCATAACACTCCCTCCACCATGTTTGACAGATGGGGGGGTGCTTTGGATCTTGGGCAGTCCCATTTGGCCTCCAAATGTTGCTCTTGCCATCACTCTGATACAAGTGAATCTTGGGCTCTTCTGTCCACAAGCTCTTTTACATACTTCTTAGCAAACTGTAACCTGGCCATCCTGTTTTTGTAATTAACTACTGGTTTGCATCTTACAGTGTAGCCTCTGTACTTCCGCAGAGCATATTCACTGTCACATCCACACCTGCCTCCTGTTTCTGATCTGTCGGACAGGTGTTTGTGGCTTTTTCTTCATTATGGCGAGAATTCTTTGGCCATGGACTGCTGAGGTCTTCCATGGGCTAGCAGGCCCCATGTGATTACTGTGCTCACCAGTGTTCTCCTTCATCTTGATGTTCCAAAGAGTTGATTTTGGTATGCCTAAGCTTTGGCCTGGTGTTTTCTAATTTCCTAGCCTCACAATGGCTTCCTTGACTTTAATTGGCACAAATCTGGTCCTCCAAAAACAAACGGCAAACACCAAAAACAGACCCCAAAGTTAATACAATGGGATAATACAATGGTAAAGCTGTTGGGTTTCTTGAGTTTCTATCCTCAACAATTTTTAAAGGATTGCAGTCTGCTATGCAGTCTTATGAAATCTCGTTTTTAAATTGTCAAATATATTCATTCATTCATTCAATGGCAATGAAAAGTCTAGAATCAAGAGCAAGTGCTGGAAGGTCTCTTATACCTGCACTGAGTAAGCAATTGAACACACCACAGTAATCAGAAACACTTGTGAAGCCTTTTGTCCCAAATATTATGATGCCCTGAAATGGGTGGACTATGTATAAGCAGAGCTGTAACTTAAACAAGGTGAAACGTATAAAAATACCATTTTATTTTAGAAGCTGAGAATCTGCACTTTAATCACATGTCAAATGTTTGACTACAAATATAAAATTGTGTAGTACAGATCCAAAAAAAAATAATAATAAAATGTCTTTGTCCCAAACATTATGGAGCTCATATATATATATATATATGTGCGTGTGTGTGTGTGTGCGTATGCGTTTAATTTAATCCAGCCTTTGTTTAGATTAATAGATAAATAGCCTATGCAAGCTGATGTTATCATTTCCCACACTAGACTAGATGGTATTTGATTTGCAAGGAAGGAGACACCTGACAATAGGTCCCGACATTCTCAATCTTAAAAGGCATGACAGTCACGGTTTGTACTGAACAGTACACGAAGGACAGGGCGAGCACAGGAAGGACAGGGCAAGCACAGGAAGGACAGGGCAAGCACCGGAAGGACAGGGCAAGCACAGGAAGGACAGGGCAAGCACAGGAAGGACAGGGCAAGCACCGGAAGGACAGGGCAAGCACAGGAAGGACAGGGCGAGCACAGGAAGGACAGGGCAAGCACTGGAAGGACAGGGCGAGCACAGGAAGGACAGGGCGAGCACAGGAAGGACAGGGCAAGCACAGGAAGGACAGGGCGAGCACTGGAAGGACAGGGCGAGCACAGGAAGGACAGGGCAAGCACAGGAAGGACAGGGCAAGCACAGGAAGGACAGGGCGAGCACAGGAAGGACAGGGCGAGCACAGGAAGGACAGGGCGAGCACAGGAAGGACAGGGCGAGCACAGGAAGGACAGGGCGAGCACCGGAAGGACAGGGCAAGCATAGGAAGGACAGGGCAAGCACAGGAAGGACAGGGCGAGCACAGGAAGGACAGGGCGAGCACAGGAAGGACAGGGCAAGCACAGGAAGGACAAGGAGAGCACAGGAAGGACAGGGCAAGCACAGGAAGGACAAGGAGAGCACAGGAAGGACACGGAGAGCACAGGAAGGACAGGGTGAGCACAGGAAGGACAAGGAGAGCACAGGAAGGACAGGGCAAGCACCGGAAGGACAGGGCGAGCACAGGAAGGACAGGGAGAGCACAGGAAGGACAGGGCAAGCACAGGAAGGACAAGGAGAGCACAGGAAGGACAGGGAGAGCACAGGAAGGACAATGAGAGCACAGGAAGGACAGGGAGAGCACAGGAAGGACAAGGAGAGTACAGGAAGGACAGGGAGAGCACAGGAAGGACAGGGCAAGCACAGGAAGGACAAGGAGAGCACAGGAAGGACAGGGCGAGCACAGGAAGGACAGGGTGAGCACAGGAAGGACAGGGTGAGCACAGGAAGGACAGGGCGAGCAGGGCGATATCATCGGAGGTATTTCAAAATGCTTCTAATACTTAAACATTGTATGTGTCCAGAACAGAACTGTTCTGTGGTGTCAAATAAATACCCACCGTTAGGCTATAGTTGTAAGACGTAATGACTGGACCTCCCTGTATGAACATTTTCTCAAAAACAGGTTCCTGTATTACAGGGGTGCCCAACCCTGTTCATGGAGATCTACCGTCCTCTAGGTTTTCACTCCAGCTTGAACAAAGCACACCTCATTCAACAGCCAGAGATCTCATTGAGTTTCTAATTAGTAGAATCAGGTTTGCCAAATTAGGGTTGTAATGAAAACCTACAGGATGGTAGATCTCCAGAAAAAGGGATGGGCAGCCCGGCTGTATTAGATCCAAAGTGACTTGTGCTACAATGTAGTAGAACATCTAATTTCCCCCCCTTATTTACCAGAGCAATAACACCAGATGTTGATAACATGCCCAGACCAGTGAGTTAACTAAAATCTGAAAGTTAGCGATGCTAACCAAAAACCGAAATAGAAATCCAGAATATTTCCCCCGTGGAACCCGCACACTTCTTCTTCAGGTGGAGCAGCCCGACTGACCGATGCCCTTTCATTATTGCACTGCTAGCTGCGACTAACAGTAGTGCAACAGGGAAAGAGTTTCTGTCAACAGACTCCATCTCAGGAGAAAAGACACTAGCTGGCAGCAGAACATTGGACCCCCTCGTGCATTTTGCATTGCACAATACCACCCCCTCCCCCAACAAAACATAAAAAATGAAACATTGCAAAGAATAAAATAAATACGTTTTAGGAACCATCAGAAATGTCAGCAAACATGTTTAGGCTATCGGGCATCTCTGGAGGACATATGCAGCCAATCAGGCGTCTCTGGAGGACATATTCAGCCTATCAGGCATCTCTGGAGGACATATGCAGCCAATCCAAGCCATGGCTCCAGTGTCCTGCTTGTGTACACTACAAACATTGCCCAGGATTTTTAAAGTTCATAGAGACAGAAGACCATAGCAATCATACAAATTGTTAGTAATTTTTAAAAACATCACACAGTTAATTGCATGATTTTTTTCTCCATCAATGGAATTATCATATGGAAAGCTAATCACAGAAGTTCTATAAGGGTATGCATTTATCAATGTATTTAAAAATACCAACATACAAGCAATGTGGTAGATATACAACCCAAATAGGCTATATTTGTGCAGGGGGTGGGGGGTTGGATGTGTGAATTTGTTACTAAATTTAACAACACCAAGCTGTACATTCAGTAAACAAATACAACTCTATGTTTAATAGGAAGAGGCTCTACCTTTGGTAGCAATGTGCTAACATTTACAGAGTGACTTTGGGGACTACCTGGTATCAAGAAGCAGGGGCCACCCACTTGGGAAACAAGCTGCCTCAACGTTGGGGTTCCCCTTCTAAACAAGCTGCCTCAATGTTGGGGTTCCCCTTCTAAACAAGCTGCCTCAGTGGTGGGGTTCCCCTTCTAAACAAGCTGCCTCAATGTTGGGGTTCCCCTTCTAAACAAGCTGCCTCAGTGGTGGGGTTCCCCTTCTAAACAAGCTGCCTCAGTGGTGGGGTTCCCCTTCTAAACAAGCTGCCTCAGTGGTGGGGTTCCCCTTCTAAACAAGCTGCCTCAGTGGTGGGGTTCCCCTTCTAAACAAGCTGCCTCAATGTTGGGGTTCCCCTTCTAAACAAGCTGCCTCAATGTTGGGGTTCCCCTTCTAAACAAGCTGCCTCAATGTTGGGGTTCCCCTTCTAAACAAGCTGCCTCAGTGGTGGGGTTCCCCTTCTAAACAAGCTGCCTCAATTGTGGGGTTACCCTTCTCCTTTCTGCCCCACCAGACAGAATAGACATCCTCTGATGGTTCCCCATTGGTTTTGGTTTTTACTCAATTTAAACTGATGAAAATCAAACCTTTAAAAATAACATGGACTGGCAATGTGTTCCCACAAATGCATTCTTTTTCTATTCAATTTTTTTATATACCCTTGTTCCTGGACTGTCTCCCTTGCAAATCACCCTTTGAAAGACACATGTGGAATATAGACAACTCATGCCATGTAAGACCAGTAAACATTTTACACCTCTATTGTCCCAACAAGAGACAAAAATCACTAAAAGCCCTTCATCTGACCTCTGCCCCATTTCCTCAGTGTTGTCCAATCCAGGCCTGACAGGTTTGTGTAAACAGCTTGGCGTTCATGTAGCCAGACTTCAGTAAAATGGCCTTCTTAAGCCAGAAGGCAGCAGGTAAAGCTCACCCTCACACTAGCACTTTGACATTTAAAATGGGAGTGTACATTATGCCCCAACAGTGACAAAGAAACAAGATCTTGACACAGTAAAATCTTCACTCTACACTGAAAGGAAGTCTTGAGGACAAAGACAGTAAGAAACACTGAAATACTCCAGTGCAAAAACAAAGCAGCAACACTGACAGGGTCCTAGCTTCATACTCAAGCATACTCTTCAGACTTTACATTAGAGGGGAAAAAATCACCAAGATAAGTCAACAGAAATGAAATGTAAAAATGAATAATGAAAGTACCCAACTGTATATTTTTGAATAATCAGCTCATGCACACTTTTCTACTGGTATCAAGCAGCAGCATTTGTTGATGTACAAATCCTAGGCTCTTCCTGAATATCTGCCACTTGTTGAATTTCACACGCATCAGAATTTATCACCCTGCTATGCAGAACACCCTTAAAACCACAATGTAGTGTCAAGGGTTAAACACTTTCCCCAAAAACTCTCAACATTTTCAACAGAGATAACTTTTAAAATCTACACGTTACTTTAAGCACATTATAAAAAAAATACCAATGAACAGTGAGGTACCCAAATCATTTATGAATATATAAAGCCCTTAAACTTCAGAAGACCAACAAGGCTGAACTGTTGTGCTTGGATTCTTTTCTTGCATTGCAATTTGGGAAAGATTCATAACCCAGGGCTGACTCTTCACAGAATTCACACACTCTCAAAAAGCATAAGACTTCTTTCCTGTCATGTGTCCATCAACAGAATTCCACCTGAACTTTACAGCTGTTCATAGATTAGATTTTTTAGGCCACAACACTTCTACAAATATGGCAGACAGAAATGGTCAGGCTGAAGATTAGCTATTTTGTCCAGTAAGTAAACTCTGTAACCCGGAGCCCAAAGCCAGCTAACTCTAGATCTGACTACCCAAAGAGACGTCTGACTGTCCAAAGAGACGTCTGACTGTCCAAACTGGCACATCTGAGAGAAGGAATAAACAGGGCAGGGATCGCAGTGAAATTCTATATATTATATTCATATTTTAATACCATGTAAGGTGAACTTGAGTGTTCAGAAAGGCGCCTGATAAATAAAATGTATTATAATTATTATTATTATCATCATCAGTGTCAAATAAATTACTCTTACTGAGGACATTTTACTCTGAGGGAGTACATTTCATCCCTATTGAGCCTATAGAAACGGTCAGATTTAAATGAACACTAAACATTTAACTGTGTCCCCGTTTTGGACCAATCTGCCTTTGGCTTTCCCAGTGGTGAGAGTGGATCCATACCTACTGCAGGTGGCACCTGTGGCAGGCATACAGATGCTCTTTGATGTCCTTCAGTGGACAACCTGAAGGAGGAATGGTGAACCTGGAGCAGGCCTCTCTTGTGCTTTTAATAATATAAACAGAACCAGTCTAATTATTTTAGAATGCCGTAAAGCAGCCATAGCTCACACTGAAATGCAAGAAGGAGTTGGGAACGTTTAAACTGAAGAAGAAAGCTCACGGTGAAGCACAGAATAACATAACATAGATGAGAGGAAGCAAGTGAGAACTGCAACATCCACACATTATATTTCCATAAATTAAAACACGCAAACAGAACTGGTTGCCAAAATTTTACTATTTTGCTTCTATTTTTGAACTGATCTCTGCACCATTTTTCCTTACCCTCCATTTTTAAAAAAAAATGCAATTTTGCAGCAACAAACTGGGTCGAACAAACCCATTAATGGTATCTGTGCCATGTTTTTCCTATTTAAAGGCTGTACGGGAGGAAGCATTTGAGTTATTCTAAACCAAACCACTTCCAGAAGGCATCATTATTCTCAGTGGCAGAAACAGTGACCTTTGACCTCTATTTTAAAAAAGAAAAAACCTTTCAAAAGATTTTTTTTTGGGGGGGGGGGGGGGGGGGGGGGGGTCATGTGGGATATTCTGTTTTTAATTACTTGGAAGGGGATAGATTTGTATATAGAGGTAGACTGTAGACCCTATTTTGTTCATTTTGAGTGTATTTTGAAGTGGTTAAGGGTATCTGCTAAGCAAGTAAGGAATGTGAACAAATAAGACACTTTCCTCAATAACCAAAGAGTACAGGCCATGTATGTTACACTTGCCAGTGATACCAACATATTCTCTGTTTAAATCTAAGCAGATTATTTATTGACAATTTTCTGTACAAGTAGACAATTAGCAATACTTTTTTGAAAATAGTTACTACTTGTATTGCATTTTGGATTTCTTGATGGCATCAAGACTCAAGTTATCGTGGTACAATGGCTGCATTCAGTGCAAATGCTTTAAACGAAATAAAACGCTTTATTTTTTTGCAGCTAACTTTTTAGCAGCTAGCTTACGTACTTTCAATTTTTCCTAATGAGTCTACTGTAATAACATAGCTTTTTAAAAATATTTTTATATTGTACTTCTTTTTTAAAAAAAAATATCTAGCTGGTGAGCAAGTCTTCATTATGAAAAACCTTCTGGCCAAAAAAATAAAATAAAAACAGATGATAAATATAAAAAATAAAACTTTTCCCAAAGGGAATTTTTACCTTTTTCACATTTAGTTGACTGGACAATAATCACTTTTAGCCTGCAGCCCTCTCAAACTGCTATGAATTTAGGACATAATATGCTTGTTTGGTAAAAGGTACATTTTTGTAACCTGAAGTATTTAATTGAAATTTCTGCATTGAAGTAACATCATACCACACATAATATTGTAAAGTTCATTCACAGTAAAGATACATTTTAAAGAATTTTATTTGTTAATTAATTAGAAAACATATAAAACTGAAACATGGCAGAGAAACACATTTGTATGTGCAAGAGAAATCTCAATCATACTAAACACCTCTAGATGCAACCTTAAAATGACGAGAAACTAGCAGGAAATACAAACTTTCATTGAGAAAACCGAACCACAAGGCCTGAACTCCATCAAAATGCTTTCAGGGTCACTGACACCAAATTCTCCCTTCAAATCCAACACAGCACTACATCGTAAATATCTGTGATCATCTCATGCCAACCAGTCAGCAAGTCTGAGAAATGCCATATAAAGCAAAAACGAACTAACTGTTGTGCTGTTTATATGTGGAAGATAGTATGGAAATACGAGTGATTTACTTGAACTGTTCCTGCTCACAGATGCGATGGCTGGGGACGGCATTCGACCTCCTCAATTCCACACATTCCTGTACTTTATGAGGTGCACACAACAGGCCTGAGCTCGTCACCCTGCTTTTCTGGGGGAATCCACACCAATTAAGAGCCGACTCGCTTTCCACACAATTACACTTCCCTCCCTGCACCTTAACAATGAAGAAGCACCAAAACTAAATTCCTCCTCCTTTCTCCCCCCAACTAATTTCCAATGGGGACACAACAAAATGTAAAACTGAAAATTCTATTTGCAAGACTGCATCCACATACACAATGAGTGTGTGTGTAGAATCCACCAGGCTGATTCAATCTATACTGCAAGTGTCAGTGTGGGTTCACTCTAGATTTTTTTGATTTGCATGCAGTGGCAGATCAACCGCTGGATTTATGAAAACAAATTAAATCCCCACATCGTTTGAGCATCAGCAATATAAAAGGCTCAGCCTCAAAGCTACGTGCTAGCTGGTTTCAGTCAGACAGACACAACTAAGAGTATCCAGATGTGGACACATCATAGACGCACGCCATGCAACGAGAGGGTAAGAAAAATACTCACCCGGTTTACCTGGAATTTAAAAAGGATACCGTGCAATATGTGAATGTTGCGCACTGAAAGCAAAGCAAGTATCTTTCACTGGAAAAGTGCTACAGGGACTCTGGTGGCGAGAGGGTTTTCACTGGAAAACTGCTACAGGGACGCTGGTGGCGAGAGGGGTTTTTAAGAACATCAGGGCAGAACCTGAAGGCATTCCCCTCCCCGCCCCCCTCCCCCTCCAGCCCTACCATAGAACCTGCCTCCCTGCATTCCTCAAGAGCAAACCCATCTCTCAACAACCCAACTTAAATATGTTCATCCCCTCTCACTCACACGTGCCACTTTTTCAGTTCTTGTATTTTATTTTTACACATGCTGTACACCCATTGCAAATGTTTATGCATTGATTGATACCATGAAATCTAGTTATTTTTTCCCCACGAGTGATGCCCCTTGTGCAAGTTACTAAAATGAAATGGGTGAATATGTCTGGTTTTGACAGCAAATAATTATTAAAAGCGTGCACTTAAAAAAGTTCACGCAGAAAATACGCATACTGCAGTTACACAATGTTTTAACGTGACAAAAATTGCATTACGATATAAACTAGCTTTATTAGCAACCAGAATGTTAAAGAAACTAAAAAAAATATTATATGCATTCAAGCACATCCATGTTCTTTGCATTTAGTAGTACTTGCCAAAATACTTGGGAATATAAAGATAGCATGAGATAGAAGATTATATCTCCAACAGAGAAGCTTCCTATACTTTGTAGTTGACAGCAAATGTCGTATGATACCAGGTGTATTAAAAAAATATCATTTATATGTAAGAAAAGATTATTACTGACTGTCTAGTTACATTTGTTTTTCAGTGAACTTACCTAAGGACATACATCTTAACGATCACCACCCTTCATTACGTCGCCACCAGGCGTACACAAACACCTTTAGCTAAATAGTCAGTAAAAGCTATTGGCTTATAGACTACACGTTCATAAAAAACACATTTACGCCAAAGTAAAAGATTAACTCGAAAGACACACAAAATTCGCTTACATAAATTGGGGGAAACAAAAAGACCCCCCCCCCCCCCAAACACATTCGGTGTCAATAACATGTTTTCCTTTCCCTCGCATGCTTTTCTGACTCCGTCATGCCATACAAAATGTATGCCTTTTGCGAAGGCGTGGTCTGACAACCACCACCCCTTCCCCCTCCAAACCAGAAAAAGCACGTTCGGTTGTGTAGCAACGTTCCTAGCTTTACCAAGGCCAAAGGATGTGGATCTGGCGTGATTATGGTGTACCATAAGGCAATACACTAGCATATCAATTAAGGCTTCGTGGTAATTGTAATTGGTCGCATCCGCAAAATGAGATCATGGGGAACAGGAAAATGTATTGGGATAGGGAATATGGGAATAGTGAAAGGGCTTTCCATAATTCCCCAAATAAATTGCGGCTTCTGTATTCCTCTTCCGCCTGTGCCGTCAGTGCTGAGGTGTGCACGCGAAGGCCCAATGCTATGACAATACTATTGCACTGCTTGAGCGGCTGGGACAGTAGTGCAACATCGTCAAAGCAACCGACCTACGCTTTCGCAAACAGCGTGATCACATCAGCCGTCTCTCATTTTTCTGGAAACTTTAAAGTTTTTTGTTAATGCTAAATCAGTTTCGTGTGTGGTGATCTGGTCGTGCGTTTGTGTAAATCCTGAAATGCAAATAAATATAGGTAGGCCTACCAACCGGTTTTCAATCAATGTTTTGGGTAAACGCATTAAGCCAAGTAAAGAACAGTGTAAGAAAATATTGTGCTACTAAATGATACAAAACGGTTGTGAAAGGACATTTAAGCAGTACAACACTACATGATGTAAAAACACCGTGTTCCCACCACAGAAGTTAATATTTTCTATTTTATAGCATTTTAGTCCTGCCACGTAGGTTGCGTAAAACGCTTGCACACATCTAGGCTATTTCCAACGATAAGAGAGATAATGATTAAGCAACTCTGTGCTCAGTAATTCAGCAAAAATTCCACCGTTGTGTTTATAACAACCAACCTCTGATCAGATATTGGTATTTGTATGTACTAAACTAGTGGAATGATTCCACCAATGCGCAAAATACACAATTTTAACCAACATATCTTGGGTTTTCCATGCTATGAGCACAGCATTTTTAAACAAACATAAATCACAAAATAGGCTACGCCATTTCATATGCTATGGTTCTAAAGTCTTAAATTCGTAAAAAGAAAATAGCATCCTAGCTGATTGCTTTCACGGCGGCATTTCAGTAAAAACACGTGCACGTTGGTAAATCCGACCAAACAGGGAAACCGAGGAAATAAAAGAGCGAGGGAGGGGTGTTGGGTCGCTCTACTGTCAGCCAATGCCCTTTTAATATTGCACTGCTCATCTGATTTTCTAGTAGTACAACAGAAAAAGGGCAGCGGACAACAGAATCTCAAGCCCCTCTCCATTTCAGTCTCGTTCTGTCAACAAATAAGCGTAAACTGATGGATTTCTGAACTCAAGTAGAGGATTCATGCAAAACCAGGGGTATACATCTTAAAGGGCAAAACGAAACGCGTGCCATGATAGACCTGCGATAAAATCACACCTGTTACATCTGGGCCAAGTCTGACCCGTAACACGTGCCCATAAGAGAAGTTCCAGCAATATTAACACAAAGCTCCGTTTCGAAATTCACATGCATGCAATGCACGTAAATTGAGGAGCAATGAAATGTGAATCGTTAGTCAAATTTTATAAGTTGCCAAAGCAAATCACCTAAGTTTTGTTTAAATTCAAACTAATCATTTCAGTTTAGATGGCAGCACTGGAACTCATTATAATTGTGGAGGGTTGGGGTCTGATGTGTACTCTCATCAACGAGAAAGAGCTCAATTATATTATAATCTCTTGACTTCCTGGCTCTCACGGAAACCTGGATCACTCCCGATAACACCGCCACCCCAGCTGCACTGTCTGCGGGATACTCCTTCTCGCACACCCCCAGGGCCTCTGGCCGAGGCGGGGGTACCGGTCTACTCATTTCCTTGTCCTGGAAGTTCTGTGTCCTCCCCAGTCCTAACCCTACTTTCTCCTCCTTTGAATTTCACGCGATTACTGTTACTCATCCCTCTACATTTCACGTTATTGTTCTGTACCGCCCTCCAGGTCCACTCGGCTCATTTCTGGACGAGCTGGACACTCTCCTGAGCTCTCTCCCTGAGGATGGCACTCCTGCTATTCTACTGGGAGACTTCAACCTCCCACCAGAAACCTCCCAACTGTCCAGGGTTGCCTCACTCCTGCAGTCTTTCGCCCTATCCCTGTCCTCCTCCCCCCCCACACACAAGGCTGGTAACCAACTAGACCTTGTATTCACCAGAGGCTGCTCCATTCCCCAACTTGCAGTGACTCCCCTCCATGTCTCAGACCACTTCTTTCTTTCTTTCTCCCTCTCCTATTTACTCCCCCTCAATTCATCCAATAGCTCACCCACAGTAACTTTCAGGAGAAATCTCCCTACTCTGTCACAATCCTCCCTCGTCTCCACTGCTCTGTCCACACTTCCCCCTCCTGCGTCTTTCTCTAACCTGCCAGTTGACCTTGCCACCTCCACCCTCAACTCCTGCCTCTCTCAGTCCCTCGACTCACTTTGTCCTCTTGTCTCCAAACCAGCACGCTCCTCACCCCCCTGTCCATGGCTGACCGAGTCACTACGCTCCAGCAGAACATCACTGCGGGCTGCAGAGAGAAAGTGGAGAAAATCCCGATCCTCTGATGACCTGACTGCATACCATACCCTGCTGGCGACTTTTACATCTGCCCTCACGTCTGCAAAAGCCTCTTTTTTTCCAATCCAAGATCAGCGCATGTGTCTCTAATCCACGTAAACTATTCTCCACCTTCTCTTCCCTCCTCATTCCTCCTCCACCCCCACCTCCCTCTTCCCTCTCCGCAGATGACTTTCTGGCCGCCTTTGAAGGAAAGGTGGCTACAATCCGGAACTCCTTCACCCATCCAGTGAGCCCCCCAACCCCCCAGGACAACCCCACAGCCACACTGACCTCCTTTGAAATGCTGGAGGACTCCGATGTATTACAACTGATCACCTCTCATCGCGCAACCACCTGTCCACTTGACCCCATCCCATCTAAAGTTCTCCAATCTATCTCCAGCGAGCTCCTTCCCTATCTGTCTTCCATTATTAATTCCTCTCTCTCCTCTGGTCATGTTCCCTCTGTTTTTAAGACGGCTCGTGTTACCCCACTACTCAAAAAACCCACCTTAGACCCCTCCGATGTAGCAAATTATCGACCCGTATCCCTTCTACCCTTTCTGTCCAAAACCCTCGAACGAGCAGTTCTTAAACAATTAACCTCTTTTCTCCATCAGAACAACCTGCTAGACCCTCACCAGTCTGGCTTCCGATCTGGGCACTCAACAGAGACTGCACTCCTAGCTGTGACGGAGGCACTTGCCACTGCAAGAGCCTCACGCCTTTCCTCTGTCCTGATCCTTCTTGACCTGTCTGCAGCTTTTGACACGGTCAACCATAAAATACTCCTCTCCACCTTGGCTGGGATGGGAATTGCCGGGACTGCCCTGTCTTGGTTCGCTTCCTATCTTGCAGATAGGACCTACCAGGTCACCTGGAAGGGGTCTGCCTCTGCTTCTCATCCACTTGTTACGGGAGTGCCGCAGGGATCTGTACTGGGTCCTCTGCTGTTCTCCTTATACACCAGATCTCTTGGTTCAGTCATTAATTCACATGGTTTTTCCTATCATTGTTATGCAGATGACACACAACTCTTCTTTTCTTTCCCCCCCTCGGCCACACTGGTCAATGATAAGATCTCTTCCTGCCTGGCTGACATCTCCACCTGGATGGCCAGCCACCATCTGAAGCTCAACCTCAACAAAACTGAGCTGCTCTTCTTCCCGCACAAGACCTCCTTGCTTCGTGAACTCTCAATCACGGTTGATGGCACCACAGTGACTGCCTCTCACTCTGCCAAGAGCTTGGGGGTGGTCCTGGATGACCAACTGGACCTCAAGGAGCACATCAAGGCAACATCAAGGTCCTGCAGATTCCTCCTATACAACATCAGGAGGATTCGACCATACCTGACGACGCACTCCACCCAGCTGCTCGTCCAGGCTACGGTGACCTCTCGCCTTGATTACTGCAACTCTCTCCTTGCAAACCTGCCAGCTTGTGCCATACAGCCACTACAGATGATCCAGAATGCCGCTGCCCGGCTCATCTACAACCTCCCCAAATTCTCCCACGTCACTCCTCTGCTGCGATCACTTCACTGGCTACCGGTCGCTGCCAGGATCCGATTCAAAGCCCTGACCCTTGCCTACACTGCCGCCAACAGGACAGCCCCCATCTACTTGCAGGACATGACTCAATTCTATGTGCCTGCTCGACCACTCCGCTCTGCAGCAGCAGGGCGTCTTGTAACCCCTCCCACCCGCCCAAAGGGATCACAGAGCTTCTCCACCCTAGCTCCCCAGTGGTGGAACGAACTCCCCGTCCCTCTCCGAACCTCCCCCTCACTATCCATCTTCCGCCGTGGCCTGAAGACTCATCTCTTCAGACTATACCTAGAATAACCACCACCATGCTGTGTATATATATTTTAAATAAAAAAAAAAAATTAAAAAAAAAAAAAAAATACCCTTTTTTCCTTGTCACTTGTTACATGTTGCCCCATCCCTGCACTTCTTGGTAAATTGTATTTGTCCTAATACTCTAGCTTAATCTTCTGCCTAGTTTGGCTTTGCAGATGTTAGACCAGGATAGTGTTCATTGTTCTCAGCTAGAAATAGCTGTACAAAATAAGTAATTGTACCTTACTGAACCCGTGTTCAGCAGTTGTCTACGATCATGAAAATGCACTTCTTGTACGTCGCTTTGGATAAAAGCGTCTGCCAAATGAATGTAATGTAATGTAATGTAATAATATAATAGATGTCATTTTGAAACAGTTATCAACTTAAATGACTGTGCAATCTGCTATAAATAGTGATGATAAGTATCCCACTTCTTAACATTATGTAAGAAGTCAAAAGTAACCCAACACACACACACACGCAGACACACACACGCGTGCGCGCACAGTTCGTTTAATAAACTAACCTTCCCATACAGTTTCAAGCTAGTTTAAATTGTCTTCCACCTTGCCTTTAGCCTGAAAGTCTCATAAAATGTCGCGATTCTTGATGAAAGGACAACAGGAGAACAAATGGGACAAAGTGCACATTCCGTGATACAATACCAGGAGCTTTCATTTAATACGTACTATTCTTACCCTTTTTGCCAAAGTGGCAATTTGAAACCCTCCTCCCAGTTCGGGAGGGGCGGGGGCACTCGGGGGTTGTTATTCTCACTGTTTAAAACAGTCGTTAGAAAAACTTTAATTTAAACTTTAAAAATAAAAATAAATGTTAAACCCCCCCCGGTTATATGCATCGCGTTTAATAAGCATCCAATATCCGTTCATGTAAAACTTTCCGTCCGGAATTCCAAATATTTCGTATGTTACCTCCACACAATTTTCATGGCAACATCTCGACATCTGAAAACCCAGGTTTGTATATTCTCGCAATTTAAAAAGCAATTGAACCGAGTAAATGCGCGGACGTTCTTTAACAGAAATGTGGACTTCGGTAATCATTACCTGTATATGTTAAAGCAAAAGTGGGCCTTCGCATTCCATTTTCGACCCACTCTCCACATTAATGCAATATAATTAATCTTGCAGGCGATAACGTAGTAAATATATCGAAAATGACTATTGCTGCAATAAATCTGCGCAAATTTAATTTACACGTTTAAATGAACCATGCCCGTAGCAAAATAAATATTAAAAAATTATATTGAAAAAGGTGTATGCGTGAAATGTGTGAGCAAAGTGACATCAAACGATGTTTGGACTACATGCCTTACAGTCTCGGCGTAACGCATAACACATAGCACTCTGCTCGCCTATACTTGGTGCTGGTTTCAGACACAAATTCAATTCACACTGTGACATCATATTACAAGTATGCGTTCTTGTGGACATCAGCATAAAACAAATCAATATCAATGTTGAATTCACATCATTTTCTGCATCTAAAAGCGTGCTGTCTCGCAAAGCACAATTCAGTACTCAGAAAGGACATTCCGAGCAAAGGAAAGAAATCTGTCTGAATTTCAAACAGCTTGCCGAGTCTATTGAAAGGCAGCCCCCACTGGTTTGCATCACAAACACAAATGCATTTCCCCTTTCTCGCCAATATGCCTCCTTTGTAAACTCCTTTAAATGACCCTTGTTCACTCCCATCCCCATCCCCATCCCCATCCCCACCCCCTCCACCCCAACTTCCCCGTTTTCGCCCTGAGCTCCCGCCATTTCCGCGCAATCACCCGGATGCTACTCACAAACAGAAAGAGGACCCCCAAATTTCATGAATGGTACCTAGCCAAGGGAGGGACAATCCGTACGGCAAAAAAGGGGAAAAGAAGAAAAGTTGACCAAAACACAGAGAAAGCAGGCGCTGTAAATTACGCAAACTTTTTTCTCGTCTTCCTTGATTTTGCTCCGTCCTGACCATGCGCAAATGCGGAGTTTCTCTTCGTTTAGTCTTGGAAATAAAAAAATGCAAACCGTCCACGGTTAGCCTCGCGGCCTCTCAGCTCCAGACTCCATCTTTGACTAGTTGACATTCAGATCCTGCTGAAGCAAATTCCTTATTTGCATGCCTTTTTCCGGTTGGTCCCCACTTGCGCTAGTCTTTGCGCTGTGCTACGCTATTGGCTGAATTTTGGGCTCTTTAACAATCTTATCAGCTCCGAGATTGGTCATGTATCAACTAGCGTCACAGTATATTTATATTTTAACAATGAGTGTACGAACACCGTCTTCCATTCATAAATTCTCCCCTCCCCACCTTTTCAGTAGGCTGCTACTTTTTCATTTGGTGTTATAGCTGTACTACCCCCAAGGCGCCTATCCAAATCTACCGCCAAACACAAATGTGTAGAAGGTAAGAAGGTGCGCGTGTCTGAGGAAGTATCCTAAATGTAAGGCTTCTCGCACGCGATTGTGAATCTTGTTGGGTGTGTTTTTTTTAATGATTTCATTACACTGGATAAACCCAGAAAAAACCGTTACCTATTCATTTATACTGTTACTGGACGTACTAATATTTTGTTTCCAATGTTACCAAATGGTATAGGCCGACACACAGCAGACTCCCTGCTCAGTGCTGGAATATAATTTTCATTTCGCCAAGAACTCCGTGAAAGATTAATTTTTGCTTTATACAAATGTGTTCATAAGCACCCTTCCTGAATGTTTTAGGTAACATTTCAGGATACATTTTTGTTCCATGAAAGTACAATATTTTTGTATTTGGGTAAAAATACTACTAATTAATTATGTATTGCTGCTAAAGGACTGTATGTACAGTACCTTATAGGGTACCATCTGTCAAACTTTAGTACCTTTTCAGGTATTTTTAAAATCTTTTTTCTGAGTGTAAAGAAGTTAACTTTTTATCTTCTCATATTTAACCTGATTGTATCTTGAATGTCAATAAAATGTAAATTGTCAATAAATATGTTCTTGAAAACCCAATAATGTAATAATGTGAATGTATTATTGTTTCATTACTATTCAATTACATTACAGGCATTTAGCAAACGCTCTTATCCAGAGCGACTTACACAACTTTTTACATAGCATTTTACATTGCATCCATTTATACAGCTGGATATATACTGAAGCTTTGCAGGTTAAGTACCTTACTCAAGGGTACAATGACAGTGTCAAACGTAAGAATTGAACCTGCAACCTTTAGGTTACAAGACCAGATCCTTACCCATTATACTACACTGCTGCCTACAATTAATGCAAGGCTTTTCATTGGTCCAGATATTAGTCAGAACACGGCAAACTGCAATGCTAGAGGCAATCTTGAGGCAAAAATGGTGCTAATTATATGTTTTCTGTTTATTTAGTTTTTAATTGTGAAGGAATTACTTAATGAACAACTTGATGGTGAACTCAAGTGCTGGAAACAACATAATGTGTTCAGAGAGTTTGTTTACTGACACTGGAAAACAGACATTACATAACATCACAATTTGGAATTGCTTTTAGGCAAATTCTTCAAAAACCACAACCACACATCAGTAAATTCCGAAATGTATGTTTATTTGTTTATGAATCACATGGTATTATTTCAGTTGACAAATACAGCTATCTGGAGTCTACTGTTTGTCATCATTTATAGGCTACTATAGTTGACAGTAAGATGAGCTACCTGCATACACAAACTGAACAAAACAAAAAATCTTCAGCACAATGCTTATTCAGTCTCGAGCAACCATCAACACGTCTGTCTATCATAAGTTTTGTGAACCGCTGTAAAGTTCTAAATAACACATTTTAAAAGGTGCTATAGAACTGCAATGCCTCTGTAGCAGATACCTGGGTCTGACACCAACATAAGGTCTCAAGATCTGCTGTACCTCCAAGCACTTTTGGGTTAATTTATCCTTTTTATTGGCTGGACCGCAACAGCGGGGCCAGCCCTATAAACGTGAATGTCTGTGACTGAGTGACTCAGTGAGTGATGAAGTTACACCTCGCATGTTCGTGACTGAGTGACTAACTGATGAAGTTACACCATTGGTCGGCCGGTTCGGTCCAGCTGAGTTTTGACCTGGTCTTGTTTGGTCTATATTTATATTAAAGAAAATGTTGTAGTTTATTGTTCACTGTCTGGTATTCCAGGGTGAGTGGACATTCAAAAAAATACTGTCAGTTAAATGTAAATTGCTGCAGGTAGGCCTATGTGTGCAGTAACTATTTATTGTTTATTCAAGTTACTTGCTGAACATTGTTTGCCTAAACAATAGTCCTGAAAATACGAATATCCATGTAATAGAAATAATTAAATTGAGTCCATACGATACGTGTATGGTGCGATTAGCCTATAGCACAATTGCCTGCAATGACCGATTAATTTTTAACCATATGCGTATCATTTGAGTCGGACAGCTGGATTGGTTGAAACGCGCGAGCCCGCACTCAAAGGCGGCCGTACTCATGGTTGAAACGCGAGAGCCCCTACTCAAAGGCGGCCATACTCGTTTCTTTAGTCGACGCTGGAGGAGCGCAGTGGGCTGTGAAATTTGGCATTCCTGGCCAAGGGAGCTGAAATAATGGCATTGTCCAGAGGAAAGAGCCCGCCTTTCGCTACCCTTCTCGTGCCCTGATCTGCGGGGACCTGACTGTGCAGTTAATCGGCAAAAAAGACGTTTGATGTAAGGCATCTCTCTCTCTCTCTCTCTCTCTCTCTCTCTCTCTCTCTCTCTCTCTCTCTCTCTCTCTCTCTCTCTCTCTCTCTCTCTCTCTCTCTCTCTCTCTCTCTCTCTCTCTCTCTCTCTCTCTCTCTCTCTCTTGATCCGCGTAGCTTTATCTACAGCATCTCACGAGTTACAGGTAAGAGAGGATATGCAGGATTTGAAACAAGTTTTGATTGTCAAATGATTTGTGTAACTGTGCGCGCGTGTGCGTGTGAGAGAGAGAGAGAGAGAGAGAGAGGAGAGACATAGGGGTGCGCAGTGTAGCGGTGGGTGGAGCGAGTGTGTATGTGTGTGTGTGAGCGAGAGAGAGAGAGAGTCGTAGGGGTTCGCAGTGTAGCAGTGGGTGGAGCGGGTGTGTATTGTGTGTGAATGTGTGTGTAAGCGAGAGAGAGGGAGTCGTAGGGGTGCGCAGTGTAGCGATGGGTGGAGCTGGGTTTCGGGGGGTGGGGATGAAAAAGAAGCTGTCGGGGCAGGTCGGTGGGCCAGGTGGAAAGAAGAAAAATATGCGATATAAGTTTATTATTTTTTAAATCGGTTTAATTATTTAGTGGACAGGACAGAGTCCTCAACATGAATTTTATTTGACGCGTGGATCTTGGCGTTTGGCTCACTCAAACCATTTAGGCTATTCACGGTCGAAAACAATTTTCTAAATGTTAGTTCTGATTTTAAATGGCAAATAACTTTTGCCTACATGAGAAAATTGACCTGTTTTATTGCATATAATTGTATTTATTTTATCGTGTTTCACAGTGTACAAAAAAATCATTTAATCGAATAATAGTCATCTGATAAAGATAGTAAAGTAAATATAGAAATATGGAAAATAAACTTTAGCAATGCAGGCTATAATTTATAGTTTTTGCCACCTTGATTTGAGTTTTCTATTCCACGTCGAACAGTATATTTTCATATAAATGTAGCCTATATGTCACGATGTAGGTAGAAAATATGTAGGGTGGGACATGGCCTACGCCTTTTTGAGGCACGACGTAGGAACGATGATGTTTTCTGGGAAATAAGGGAATATAGTCAGCTGGACAGCACAAATGAGTCGTAAAGTGGCAAAAAAGAGAGATGTTGTTTTTATGCTCGAATTGGTTAATTTATTATTATTATTATTATTATTATTAATTTGGATATCATGTAGTGTGAATCCCTTCAGCATATACCCAGCTGGAGAAATCCACCGCCAGGCGACAGTCAGTCTGCTTTCCCTTGGGCCATTAGTATGGTGTACTTGACTTGAAATTCAAAGGCTGCAGATGAACTAACTTTCATTTGCCCAATAAAAATGCAGCCATGTGACAGATTTATGTAGGTCTAGAAATGGCGGCTGTGCCATTTGGGTTAGGACACATGCAGTTAAAGAAGGTCAAGCTGCAAGCTTTTTGGAGTTGTGCAAACTGGAAAAATAAATGTTAGTTTTTAGAATAAGAAAGATTTGAGCTTCTCTGTATGTGTGTATGGATATGTGATGTACATAATAGATGGTTTCTTAGTGTTAGTGTATTGATCAGTGTTATATATAAGAGATTCCCCCAGAGCTGTGAGTGTGAGCTGTTCCAAAGGCTGCAGGCAAGGTGCTGAAGAACAGGCTGTTTGTCTGGATTCTGAAGAATTCTGAGTGTGATGAGTGTCTGACAGGTCATACCTGGGCTCTGGAAGAGACTCATGCTTGTCCCAGATGGCGAAGACTCCATTCTTTCCAGAAGGTAGGAGTTTAGCCTGTGAGCTCCAGCTCAGAGTCAGTCAGAGTAGCTTTTCAGATGAGTGTTGAAGCGCACTCATACCAACTCTACAGCACCTAGTAGTGAAAAAAAAAAAAAAACTACAATCATGCATTCATTAGCCAACTGTAATATTTGTGCATGGAAAGAATGTAGCGATCATCCAGAGTTAAATTGATATTTGTTCTTGTGTGATTATTGAAAATGGGAATAACTGATATTGAACGTAAATGTACCATAAATAAAATGGCAACATTGAAGCTAATTCCAAAAAGAGAATTCTACTGGAAGTGAGCAACACTCTGAAACTGTATTACAAATCATGGATAAAACTATTTATGAATGTTCATGATAGCTTACAAAGTTGAGTAATAACAGCCATAACAACAGCTACCTTTCTATCGACAATAATAACTGCAATGAATGCATTTCAAGCTACACTTTGAAATATAACAGCTAGCTAATGCACAGTCAATTGCCGTTTGTTGCATTAGGAAGACAGGTAATAACTTAAGTTAAAAACACATTAACTAAAAAAAAGCTTGCTTATTTTCATTGCTTTATAGCAGAAAAACTGAAATAACCCCTTCAAATCCAAATCAGCTGTAGAAAGTGGGAGTGGCTTTATCACAAGAGAGCCTATAGGAGCAAAGTGGGAGTGGCTTTATCACAAGGGAGCCTATGGGAACAAAGTCGGTGTGACCAAGTCTCACCCACAACTCTCACCCACCCACCTCCACATGCTCAGCCTGCCCAATCTCATATCATAATTAAACCCCCTTCATCTCCTTAATGGCAAAATAAGCAATATAATCATGTAACTTATTTTAGTGAAAAATGTTTTATTCACATTTGATCATCCGAAGAGTTTGTTCAAACTGTAAAAATAGTTTTGTTCGATTGAATAATAATAATTCTAAGATAGCAGAAGTGAAATATCCTCTGTTGAGACACCAGATAGAACTATAGTCAGAGTTATACATAAGAGATTTCCCCAGAACTAACCCAATCAGATAGAACTATAGTCAGAGTTATACAGAAGAGATTTCCCCAGAACTAACCATGTCAGATAGAAATATAGTCAGAGTTATACAGAAGAGATTTCCTCCAGAACTGACCCTAACTGTAAATAATTCAGTGAATGATTTGCCAAAAAAGACAATTTATTTATTTTTAGCAACTTCTGTCTTAATGTTGAGTGATTAAAAATGATGTAGATAAACAGTAATAGTAATAAACAGATAAAGTAATGGTAATGTTAATGTGTGAAGAATAGACTGTGTACGTAATACAGGGGTTTCAGAGGATTCAAAATACATATAAATGCTGATATTTCCACAACTTAAATAATATATTTTACAAAGACAGGAATGAAAGAAGTATCTATTTTAGTCAAATATACATTTCAATTTGTTGTTTTTTTTTTGTGGTGTATTTTCTTTTTAACTTCCCATTTTGAATCACCTTACATTTTTAGGTGGCATTTTTGACTATTTTTTAAAGTCCTTTATTTTATTTTATATTTTTTGCTTGAACTCAAGAACTCAAGAACTCAAGTGTGTTCTCACAAGTGTGCATACACTTGTGAGAAAAAATAGGAACCACACAAATTATTCTATGTTTGTAATATTTTCAAATTATTTGTTCCTTGAGATTGTATTGCAGTTGAGGCATTCAGTGTAATGGCTCAATGTAATGTTACAGAATTGCAATTTGTCCTTAACTTTAAATAATTGATTCTAACAGTTGCATTTATTTTTGTGGTTTCACATTACTCCAACTACTTGCAGAAACTATTGCATGAGTACTGAAAAACCTGATTTTCCTCTTTTTGCTTTTCAAAGTAAAGGTCACTGTGAAATGACAGGACTTAGTGGAGTCCCTATTTTGACACCTCTAAATAAACAGTCTTCCTCTTTGGAATACACATTGCATGCAATAAACATGGTATTTAAATGTACAGGTTAGTGTTTCACTGTTATTGCTAACTTTAAGATTCTTTAAATGTTTATACACATTTTAGGTTAACGGGGTATAACATCTCAAAGAGGTTAATCATGTTTGTTGTGTATTTTTACCATAAAATGACTATTCAGAAAAATGGTGCAAATAGAATTTAAAAGAATATTGAAAAAAAAAAGAAAATGTTTTTTTTAAAATGTGAATGAACACCTCAAATATTTTCTTGTTTTTTAAAATATTTTATTTATTCTGGAGTGCTAAATTACACAGAGCTCTGCTAAAATGTGAATTTAAAAAACAAAAAAGTTTATAATAATAATTAACCTGGAGTCAATCAACAGGTTGATTCAATTTGACTGATTTCTTCAGAGCGGTATCTCAGAGCGGCACTTCACCCTCAGAGCGGTACTTCACCCTCAGAGCGGTGCTTTACCCTCAGAGCGGTGTTTTACCCTCAGAGCGGTGTTTTACCCTCAGAGCGGTATTTTACCCTCAGAGCGGTGTTTTACCCTCAGAGCGGTGTTTTACCCTCAGAGCGGTACTTTTACCCTCAGAGCGGTACTTTACCCTCAGAGCTGTACTTTACCCTCAGAGCGGTATTTTACCCTCAGAGCGGTGCTTTACCCTCAGAGCGGTATTTTACCCTCAGAGCGGCACTTTACCCTCAGAGCAGTGCTTTACCCTCAGAGCGGTACTTTACCCTCAGAGCGGTGCTTTACCCTCAGAGCTGTACTTTACCCTCAGAGCGGTATTTTACCCTCAGAGTGTTATTTTACCCTCAGAGCAGTGTTTTACCCTCAGAGCGGTGTTTTACCCTCAGAGAGGTACTTTACCCTCAGAACGGTATTTTACCCTCAGAGCGGTTCTTTACCCTCAGAGCGGTGCTTTACCCTCAGAGCGGTGCTTTACCCTCAGAGCGATATTTTACCCTCAGAGCGGCACTTTACTCTCAGAGCGGTGCTTTACCCTCAGAGCGGTACTTTACCCTCAGAGCGGTGCTTTACCCTCAGAGCGGTACTTTACCCTCAGAGCTGTACTTTACCCTCAGAGCGGTATTTTACCCTCAGAGAGGTACTTTACCCTCAGAACGGTATTTTACCCTCAGAGCGGTGCTTTACCCTCAGAGCGGTACTTTACCCTCAGAGCGGTGCTTTACCCTCAGAGCGGTATTTTACCCTCAGAGCGGTACTTTACCCTAAGAGCGGTGCTTTACCCTCAGAGCGGTACTTTACCCTCAGAGCGGTACTTCACCCTCAGAGCGGTGCTTTACCCTCAGAGCGGTATTTTACCCTCAGAGCGGCACTTTACCCTCAGAGCAGTGCTTTACCCTCAGAGCGGTACTTTACCCTCAGAGCGGTGCTTTACCCTCAGAGCTGTACTTTACCCTCAGAGCGGTATTTTACCCTCAGAGTGTTATTTTACCCTCAGAGCAGTGTTTTACCCTCAGAGCGGTGTTTTACCCTCAGAGAGGTACTTTACCCTCAGAACGGTATTTTACCCTCAGAGCGGTGCTTTACCCTCAGAGCGGTGCTTTACCCTCAGAGCGGTGCTTTACCCTCAGAGCGATATTTTACCCTCAGAGCGGCACTTTACTCTCAGAGCGGTGCTTTACCCTCAGAGCGGTACTTTACCCTCAGAGCGGTGCTTTACCCTCAGAGCGGTACTTTACCCTCAGAGCTGTACTTTACCCTCAGAGCGGTATTTTACCCTCAGAGAGGTACTTTACCCTCAGAACGGTATTTTACCCTCAGAGCGGTACTTTACCCTCAGAGCGGTACTTCACCCTCAGAGCGGTGCTTTACCCTCAGAGCGGTATTTTACTCTCAGAGCGGCACTTTACCCTCAGAGCGGTGTTTTACCCTCAGAGAGGTACTTTACCCTCAGAACGGTATTTTACCCTCAGAGCGGTGCTTTACCCTCAGAGCGGTACTTTACCCTCAGAGCGGTACTTCACCCTCAGAGCGGTGCTTTACCCTCAGAGCGGTATTTTACCCTCAGAGCGGCACTTTACCCTCAGAGCGGTGTTTTACCCTCAGAGCGGTATTTTACCCTCAGAGTGATATTTTACCCTCAGAGTGGTGTTTTACCCTCAGAGTGGTATTTTACCCTCAGAGCGGTGTTTTACCCTCAGAGCGGTACTTTACCCTCAGAGTGGTATTTTACCCTCAGAGCGGCACTTTACCCTCAGAGCGGCACTTTACCCTCAGAGCGGCGCTTTACCCTCAGAGCGGCACTTTACCCTCAGAGCTGTACTTTACCCTCAGAGCGGTATTTTACCCTCAGAGCGGTGTTTTACCCTCAGAGCGGTATTTTACCCTCATAGCGGTGCTTTACCCTCAGAGCGGTATTTTACCCTCAGAGCGGTGCTTTACCCTCAGAGCGGTGCTTTATCCTCAGAGCAGTATTTTACCCTCAGAGCGGTGCTTTACCCTCAGAGCAGTGCTTTATCGTTATCATTTCTCAAACAAAGATAATTAAAGCTCTCTGCCGTTTCACTTCATCCATTATCTTTTCCCTTCCTCTTCAAACTGTTACTCCTTTCTTCCTCTCTGCAAACCGCCTCTCCTCCCCCTCCCCTTTTCTCTCTCCTCCCGACCCTTTATTTCCTAGTGGAGTGGGGGGCCATTGACCGGAGGCTGATGGCCATTGATCAGTATTGATGACTTGGCAGAATAGGATAATGGATTCAGTTTTTCTTCTCTTTTCTGGGTGGGAGGCGTGGAGAATCCGTTTGGTTTCTATCTTTGAAAAAAAAGGAATGCAGAGCATTGGCCCATCCCTGCACCCCTGTCCCCCTTGCTTCTGTGGGACTGGCCCCCTCTTCCCTTCACTTCCCAGGCCAGCGTGCCTCCCCTCCCCTCCCCTCCCCCCCAGTCCTGCAGCAGGCTAATTGCATGTGTGGCATTGCAGCCGAGTGGGTGGCAGACGCTTTTATAGGCTCTGCTCTACTGCACTGGGAAGGGTTTCCACAGGAACATACACACTACACACTCTCACACACACTACACACACACACACACACTACACACTCTCTCTCACACACACACACACACACACACACTACACACTCTCTCACACACACACACACTACACACTCTCACACACACTACACACACACACACACGCACACACACACTACACGCTCTCACACACACACTACACACTCTCACACACACTACACACACACTACACACTCTCACACACACTACACACACACTACACTCTACACACACACACTACACACTCTCTCACACACACACACTACACATTCTCACACACACTACACGCACACACACACTACACACTCTCACTCACACATACACACACACACTACACACACACACACACACACACTACACACTCTCGCACACACTACACACACACACACACACACTACACACTCTCACACACACTACACACACACACACACACACTACACACTCTCACACACACTACACACACACACACACTACACACTCTCACACACACTACACACACACACTACACTCTCTCTCTCACACACACACACTACACACTCTTACACACACACACACACACACACTACACTCTCTCACACACACCACACACACACACTACACACTCTCACACACACTACACACACACACACACTGCACACTCTCACACACAATACACACTCTCACACACACACACTACACTCTCTCTCTCACACACTACACACACTCTCACACACACTACACACACACACACACACACTACACACACACACTACACTCTCTCTCACACACACTACACACACACACACTACACTCTCTCTCTCTCTCTCACACACACTACACACACACTACACACTCTCACACACACTACACACACACTACACTCTACACACACACACTACACACTCTCTCACACACACACACACTACACATTCTCACACACACTACACGCACACACACACTACACACTCTCACTCACACATACACACACACACTACACACACACACACTACACACTCTCGCACACACTACACACACACACACACACACTACACACTCTCACACACACTACACACACACACACACACACTACACACTCTCACACACACTACACACACACACACACTACACACTCTCACACACACTACACACACACACTACACTCTCTCTCTCACACACACACACTACACACTCTTACACACACACACACACACACACTACACTCTCTCACACACACCACACACACACACTACACACTCTCACACACACTACACACACACACACACTGCACACTCTCACACACAATACACACTCTCACACACACACACTACACTCTCTCTCTCACACACTACACACACTCTCACACACACTACACACACACACACACACACTACACACACACACTACACTCTCTCTCACACACACACTACACACACACACACTACACTCTCTCTCTCTCTCTCACACACACACACACACACTACACTATCTCTCTCTCTCACACACACACACACACTACACACTATCTCTCTCTCACACACACACACACACTACACACTCTCACACACACTACACACACACACTACACTCTCTCTCTCACACACACACACACTACACACTCTTACACACACACACTCTCTCTCTCACACACACTACACATTCTCACACACACACACATGCACACACACTACTGGAACTGCATGCACCAACTGCATACTGTCCCACCATCAAAGTCCTCTTAAACTGGCAATACAGCACACTCTGGGGGAGAGGTTTGTGTACACCTTAAAGGCAGCAACACATTCAGACCAAAAGCCATGTGAGGTGAGGGAACTGTGTAACTGGCTGCTTTAATTGATTAAGTGTGGCATCCTGCAGTCCTCCAGGCGAGGCACTAGTAGAGTACACTGGTGCATCACTATTAACTTACATTACATTTCAGCACATACCAGGTGCTCTTCTCCAGAGGGACTTCTAATATTCTAAACACCTGGATATTTTATGGAATCAATTCAGGTTAAGTACCGTTTTCAAGGATACAACTGCAGCGACCCAGCTTGTAATCGAACCCTCAACCATTCCTTGTCCCTTAACCATTACGCTTCTTCGACAGTCCTTTTCTCCTGCAGGTTCCAATATCATCTGAAGCATTAGCGCACAATAATCTGGATTGAAGAGATGGATTAGTTAGATGATTAACTGAATAAATTAGTTCTCGTAGTTATGGGGTAGAAGACAGACAGCTCAACAGCTCTGCATGTGTTTGGGTCTGACTCAAATCTTTTAAAGAACAGCTAACATCTGCGCATTTACAATCAGGAAGAGAAGTGAGGTTAATTTGGTTAACACAAGATTTAGTTCTAGTTATCACAGATTTGATTTCTCACCGATGATTTGACTCATCTGAATTCTGCAGACTCTTTGGGAAAGAGAAATATGATGGGGGTACAAAGTGGGGGCCAAATTTCAGTACTGATGCACCATAGACCCAAAGGCAGTCCCTGCTTTCGCAGAGAGAGGGCTGATATGACCATTTTGTCAGTAGCCATGTAATCCTGTACCATTCTCATGTGAAAGTGCTGAAGACAAGCCGGGATGAGCTGGGTCAGGACAAGTGGGGATGAGCTGGGTCAGGACAAGTGGGGATGAGCTGGGTTAGGACAAGCGGGGATGAGCTGGGTCAGGACAAGTGGGGATGAGCTGGGTTAGGACAAGCGGGGATGAGCTGGGTCAGGACAAGCGGGGATGAGCTAGGTTAGGACAAGCGGGGATGAGCTGGGTCAGGACAAGCCGGGATGAGCTGGGTCAGGACAAGCCGGGATGAGCTGGGTCAGGACAAGCGGGGATGAGCTGGGTTAGGACAAGCGGGGATGAGCTGGGTTAGGACAAGCGGGGATAAGTTGGGTCAGGACAAGCCGGGATGATCTGGGTTAGGAGAAGCCAGGATAAGCTGGGTCAGGACAAGCCGGGATGAGCTGGGTTAGCACTGGGGCAGGAGCCCTCCTGGGAGGGCTAAGTGACTGCTGAACAGTCCCTCCAGACCAAACAGAGCCATCCAGCATTGCAGCACAGTGACTGAGGAAATGAGAAGATACCGTGCTTCAGATGAGGAGTTAAACTTAGGATCTGTCTCAGTATGGCCATTAAACAGCCCACGGCAGATTTGTTCAGCCCTGTGTCCCTTTCAAAGTCCCACAAAACTAGTTCTGTCCAACTTGTCTTATCACCATGCCCCCTGCCAACACACACTTGCTGACTGAACTGTACTGAATATATTCCACATTGTTCAAATGCTTTATTATTTTTTATTATTATGCATTAAAAATGAGAACATAATATTCATAATCCTTGTTTTTTTCCCCAATAAATAGACTTCCTTGGCAATATCAGTTTGAAAAACAGAATAGACTTATTGCATGTAAACAGCCACCGCCAGCGGAAAACGAACCCTGAATACAGGTGCACTTCCATTAGTAAGTTCACTGTTAAATGATAAAATGCTTGCCATTGTTTTACAATTTAAGCATAGACCACGTTGAGCAATGTTAATACTAAAGGAAACAGTACTTTCAACAGAGATTTCAGTCCTCCAGTTTGACGCCTTGTCAGAGTAAATGTATTACAATTACCAGAAAATTTTAAATTATTTCCCCCAAACGACCACATATTCTACCCTTCCTCAAGGTCTCTATTGGTACTGAAAGAGGAAACTGCTTGACCTCGGTGTGGTCTTTGACCCCTTAGGGTCAGCACCCATAGAATTCCCAGATGTTACGGTTCAGAAGCAGCGCGCAGACACTCAGGTTTCCTGGGCAGCGCGGCGCCAGGCTCCGGCGGAATCTCACGTGCGCACTGCCGCAATGGCCCGCGCCACGTATACCCTTAGTCCACCGCGATCACTTCCCAGGACAGCAAACGCTCATATACTGCACTGCTGGTCAGGGCACCCCCGGGGTCATTATCGTTGCACAAACACACGCAGAAGCAGGCAGAGCTGTTTGGATTTGGGCAGGCAGTAAATGTGTCTCGGTGCGCCGTAATTTACAGAAGGCCATGAGCAGCCCATGGGAAAATGTGGCGAGTGAGTAACAAAAGCGCATGTTTCAAAATCCTGAAAACGCAAAAACGAAAAGAAAATCTCTCAGATGAAACAAATGTAATGGATCCGCGTGACGACTTTGACTCGAGTGATTCGCAGTCATTAAAAAAAATACAATATGTAGTTATCAAAATTTTGTTATGCATACAGAAGCTAATGTTTGGCTCGCAAATTAGTAAACATTGGTAAATAGTATAAAAAGCAGTTTAGCTACATTGTCATTTTTCAATTTGGCAGTTCTTCGTGAAAAGTGTTCTTGTAGACCTCAAGTGACAGTGTTGTAATTGTCCTAAAACATATTAGACTGAGGTCAATGTGAGGTTAAATCAAAGGCTGTCATTCAGATCATCAGATATTTTTTAAGTAAAACTAAATTTTCTGTTGAACGTTGCACACTCATTTTCTAATTCTGGATTATCAACAAAAAAAAGCTATAGCCTACTAATTAAAATGTTCGTTTTAGATGTTGTTGTAATACTCGTTTCGGATTTGTATTGACCAATCGCAATTGCCCTATGTTGATTGGGCAAGGTAGAAAAAATGTCACAGTGGGCGTGGACCTGAGCAGGCGCTCCATTCCGAACGGAGTTGCTAGTCGTTGTGAGGTTCTTTTTTGGAACTTAGAAGATGTGTGTTTTTCCGTCACGCACATGTTGTTTTCTTCTACTGTCTCCATGGAACACAATTTAACGGTCAATATCCTTTCCAGAGTTTTTTTATTTATTTTTTTTTACCTTCAACAAAATTATTACCATAGAGAAAATGCGGTTAAACAATAATAACCGTTGTGGACAAAAGTCATTTGATTAATAGCCTATAATTTAATTCGGAAATAGCGAGAAAATTAAAACCCAACCATGCACATCATCCAGTCAAAATTCAGAAGCATCGTTCTACTAACAATAAAACTTGTTTTAATCGTACACCAGTTGGTATTATAGCTGATTTTTTTTTCTTTATCAGCATATTTATTACGACTAAACAGAAATTTTACACGGAGTTTTGTGCGTGCTCACGGGAAAATACGTTCTATTTTACTGGCATTTCACTTTAGAGAAAACTTTTTAGTAACGAGGTTACAAACTTTTTCATGAATAAACTTACACATGCCTAGAAGCAGCGAATCTCGTGATATTTTATTTATTATACTCAGTCTAATCAAATAAAAACGAATAAAATACGTAGTCTGAGAACCGGTCCATAAACGTCCTCCAGCATATACGGAGTATAATGAAAATTATACTCCGTATACTATTATAAGAGCAAATTATCAAATAGATTATTATTATACAAATAGATTTGTTCATTAACAACTGTTGCAGAAATGTTTATTTTATTAAACTTCATATATAATTCATATAGCAAGTTAAAAGTATGAGTTCACTGAACTTGACAGGGCAGTTTTTACATTATATAAATATATAAGAGATGCAAAAAACAAAACAAACAAACCAAAAATAAATGGGTTTTCTCATTTTGTTTTCATTGGCACATATTTTTTCAAATTACTTTTCAGGTACATGAATATACATATTTTTTGCAAATTTGATGACTCTTTAGAAGTCCACGTCTCACTCTGTCTACCTTCCTTGTTCTGAGACAAATTATTTTTTTGTTAAACATGGAAAAGAGTGAAAACAATACTATAAAACACGACTATACTGAAAACTCAATTTTGGAAATGATATTGACTCAAACACCACTATACTGAAAACTCAAAATTGCACAGGATTATTACTCTAAACACCACTATAAAGAAAACCACATTTTAGAAATGATAGTTACTAAAACACCATTATATTGAAAACTGCTGTGAACGAGAGTTGCTAAAAAAAACACCTCTACACTGAAACAACTGTTAGAAATGATAGTCACTTAAACACCACAATAACTGAAAACTCCACTGTTGCAATTGATAGTTCCTAAAAACACCACGATACTGAAAGCCCTATTTTGGAAAGGGTAGTCACTAAAATCACCACTGGTGGGAAAACTGCATATGAGAAATGATAATTACTGAAAGGATCATTGCACTATAAACTCAGTATTGCAAATGATTGTGTTCTCGGTTCTTTTGAAGTGTTATGAGTCCATCGTAATTATTGAAAATGGTTAGTATTAATTATCATCTTTAAAGGTACAAATATCTGAACAAGTGAATTTCAATTTGCAATTATGACATTGAAATCATAACATTAAAAAGTAAAGTAGTTGGATCATTAACAATTTATGCACAGTACGCTATTTTAACTTTTGGTTTTTGTTTTCAATTTAAAAACAGTTGCAAGTAAATGAAAAATACAATGTACAGGAATACAATTTCTAAATTGTCAGAACAATATTCAAGGTGATAAATGCACAATTTATGTTCTGAATGTGGGTATAGTAGTTTTTAAAAGTATGCATTTTGAAAGATTACTTTGAATGAGAAAATGTTTAGAAGCGTGAATATTTGCAAGCTTTGGACTGTGTTTCTGTGATAGGTTTCAATGAAGACCCTGTTGATTTATATCACTGAAAAAGCAAAGTATAGGTTGCCATCTTAGTAAGCATTTGTAGATTAGCTCCAATTATCTCCAAGTTCTTGCCAACCTCATTACCACCAACGACATACAGTATTTTGTGATGTCACAACACTAACACTGTCCAGGTCTACTGTGTTACTGACAGACTGGCTGAAAATGTATGATGCTTTGCATTAAAAAAATAAAATAAACACAAGCTTTTTATGTGCTGTTCATCTCTCACACACTCTCTCTCCCCCTCTCTCTCTCCCTCCCTCTCTCTCTCTCTCTCTCTCCCTCTCTCTCTCTCCCTCCCTCTCTCTCTCTCTCTCTCCAGCTCATCCCTTTCATTCCGTCTCTCCCTCTCTCACACTGTCTTTCATTCTGTTCCTGTGTTGAGTGTGGAAGTATACAAATTCAAACTTCAGAAGAATTCCTGACTCAGCTCCTCTGTCTAATACGTGTCAAAGGGCAGCGGGCCCAAGGCAAAGGGTTGATGCGAGCAGGCCTTATTCAAACAGGGAGGGGGGGGGGGGTGGGGGGGGGGGGGGGGGGCGGAGGAAAGGATCTCCCTCAGACAGAAGGGACTGAGGAAGAGGAATGGAGGAATGGAGGAATCATGGAGGATAGTGTTCTTCAGTTCCAAATCCCAGCCCACCCCCAGTAAGAACTTCCAGGCAACATCTTTCCAAAGTCAATTTTATTGACAAATCTAAAGTGATATGATAGTTTGCTGTGACACATGCATTTAAACTGGTCTGTTAATCATGTTTCAAAGCTGGTAGAATTTACTAAGATCAGAGGATGAGTATATTCCCGTATAGTAATTTCCCACTTGTATTTAAAATGTATTTGTTTCGTTAGTTATTTATTGTGCAGTTTGTCTGTCTTGTATGGGTTTGCATTATGTGGCATTATAACTTTCACTCTAGGGGTTGTTTGTTTGCGTAGTTAAATTCCGTTTTTTGTAAGCCACTTTGGCTAAATTATTCTACTTGTAAATAGTCTACATCTAAAGTTACATTACATTACATTACAGGCATTTGGCAGACGCTCTTATCCAGAGCGACGTACAACAAAGTGTATTACCATAACCAGGAACAAGTATGTCGAAAACCCTAGAGAGAAGTACTGTTCCAAGTGCAGGGAACAACCGCATAGTTCAACTTGGACCCTGATTAACTGATTAACACTAACACAAACAAGAACAGTAACAACGCAGTCTATGCAAAAATACAAGCAGTAGTTAACACAAGTGCATTAACTAAGTCACCTACGAAACAGCTACCTAGTTACAACCCTAAGCTTACAGTCAATTAAGAGATTACAGGGAGGTAGGGAGGGATGGGGAGAGGTGCAGCCTGAAGAGGTGAATCTGTGTCTCAGCTAAAATATAATCTAAAGTAAATCAACAGGTTTGTGTTTAAAACATATCCTCTGTCAGCTTGGGGTGATCCACTAAGAATCTGCAATTAAAATCAGTAAGATCTCCCCAGATCTTCTGTATTTCAGAGTTAGACCTCATCAGATCTTCTGTATTTCACAGTTAGATCTCATCAGATCTTCTGTATTTCAGTAAGATCTCCTCAGGTCTTCTGTATTTCACAGTTATATCTCCTCAGATCTTCTGTATTTCACAGTTAGACCTCCTCAGATCTTCTGTATTTCACAGCTGTCATCTTATTTAGGGCTGCAGTGTATTATTCTGTTATCAGTTATTCCATCAATAACCAAATAATCTATAAAGACCTACATTTGAAGCAACACTGAACAGTGTTGGTGCAAAGAGGGTTCTGACCAATACTCTGACAATCATTCCAGTTTCACAAACAGTTTCCTAGGTTGGCTTTCATTATGACTTAAATTCTATTAGACACCAACCCATTTCCAAAACATTCAAACAAATAATTATGGCGAGAGAAGGGAATCCATTCACCTGCTACAGCCACACAATTACAATCATTTCCCCACAGTGATCCACTGCACTTTACTGGTGGACACTTTGGAAATGTTTAGGATCTTAAACTATGATTTCAATTATTCATCTCAAAAGATGAACTGTTACTTTTTTGTTAAATGATCAAATAAATTAAATTAAGCATTGCAGGTAAAGTCTTATCAACAGCAAAAATATTAATATTGTGTCAAAAGGGGCCATTGTGTCTAACTTGTAAAACAAATGGTGCTTATTTACTTTTTTTAAATTGTGGGTGTACTAAAACCTTTGACTGGTAGTGTCATTTCTGTAGGAATGTAAAAATGAAATGAAAATGTTTTTCAGCCTTGTGTGCTCTGGTTTCTACTGTCCCTTTAAAAAATCTCTGACTCAGCATCCTGTTTGCTTGGCTGGCCCAGTTATTTCCTACACCAGCTGACTAGTCACTCATGAGCCAATCTGCTTCTGGCAGAGGCCCCCAAATGACCCTGCCAATGGTTAAAATCCGTTCCGTCTCCAGGCGACGACATGACTGTCTGCCCAGTGGATGTGGCCTTCAGGTCATGGGTAACCGTGGGGGAAAAAGCAGAATATTCATTTGATAGTCTCAGGTCTAGTCTACTCCTAATCTCAGGTCTGACCCATGATCCTAGTCTCAGGTCTGGTCTACTCCTAGTCTCAGGTCTGACCTATGATCCTAGTCTCAGGTCTAGTCTACTCCTAGTCTCAGGTCTAGTCTACTCCTAGTCTCAGGTCTGACCTATGATCCTAGTCTCAGGTCTAGTCTACTCCTAGTCTCAGGTCTGACCTATGGTCCTAGTCTCAGGTGTAAACACTTCTATTCTCAAATTTTGAGAGGTAAAATGGATTTATCTAAATGGATTTATCTTAATCTCTTTTTTGTGATACTTAATTTTTTTACTTCAGGTAAATTTAATCCGAATTAATAATCAATTTGAACAGTAGCTTTTGCTTCTGAAGAGAAAGAGCTGGTGAGCGAAAATGGCATTAGAAATTAAAGACTTGGCAGAAGGTCTGGAAGTGTCGGGGTGGGCAGACATGGCAGGAGGAGGAATTTGTGTGACAGATTCAGTTCAGCTTGCTGTTCTGGTATGACAAAGAATCATTCTTTGTTGAAAGATCATAATTCACAAAAACCCTACAAACAACTATTACTTCATGAGGTTTATGGGGTTCTCCTCAGCAAAATATCTCCTCACTGTCTCAGCCACACATTTAAATTTAGAATTAGATTTTTGTCAGTTTCATTATGTGTAACTGAGTACTTGCCCACTTTAAGACTCAACCGGCGCCACCAGCACCAGCCGGAGGAATTTTCTGCCAGTTTGACTCCCAGTCACACAAAATGGGGGATCGCAGCCGAGGGAACGCACACCTCACCGCCGAGGACGAGCAGTTGAAGCGCTGTCTCTCACAGAGTCTCTCACAGAGTCTCTCACAGCATCTCTCACAGTGTCTCTCACAGAGTCTCTCAGTGTCTCTCACAGTGTCTCTCACAGAGTCTCTCATGGCGTCTCTCACTGCATCTCTCACAGAGTCTCTCACAGAGTATCTCACAGTGTCTCTCACAGAGTCTCTCACTGCGTCTCTCACAGAGTCTCTCACAGAGTCTCTCACTGCATCTCTCACAGAGTCTCTCAGTGTCTCTCACTGCATCTCTCACAGAGTCTCTCGCAGTGTCTCTCACAGAGTCTCTCGCAGTGTCTCACAGAGTCTCTCACAGTGTCTCACAGAGTCTCTCACTGCGTCTCTCACAGAGTCTCTCACTGCGTCTCTCACAGAGTCTCTCACAGTGTCTCTCACAGTGTCTCTCACAGAGTCTCTCACAGTGTCTCTCACAGAGTCTCTCGCAGTGTCTCTCACAGAGTCTCTCAGTGTCTCTCACAGTGTCTCTCAGTGTCTCTCATGGCGTCTCTCACAGAGTCTCTCACAGAGTCTCTCACAGAGTCTCTCATGGCGTCTCTCACAGAGTCTCTCATAGAGTCTCTCACAGTGTCTCTCACAGAGTCTCTTACAGTGTCTCACTGCGTCTCTCAGAGTCTCTCACAGTGTCTCTCACAGTGTCTCACAGAGTCTCTCACAGAGTCTCTCACAGTGTCTCACAGAGTCTCTCACTGCGTCTCTCACAGTCTCTCACAGTGTCTCTCAGTGTCTCTCAGTCTCTCTCAGTGTCTCTCATGGCGTCTTTCACAGTGATCGCAGCCAAGCCACAGCGGAGGCCCGGCAACACGGCAGAGGACGCGTGTCTTCCATCAAACAACCAAATAAACAAAATCTCCACAATTATCCAAAGCAGCCTCTGCCCAAATCACACTGGTATGTCAAGCCAAATCAACTTTATTCATAAAGCACATTTTAAAACAACAAATGTTTTCAAACTGACTATATTTTAAAAGTCTAATCACACATCTACAATGAAGAACAATGTGATTTTCCTGTGTGTAATGTTCCCCTTGTAAGTCACATCTCCACACAGAAATAGATTATTTCGACCCGTGGGTAATGGGTTTATCCTCTCTGATCCAAGGCCCTAAGCAGTCAAAGCCCAACTGCATGAATATGCCAGGAGACTAATATCATTCAATAGAACCTGACTACAAAGAAATAAGAAACAAGAAAACTACCCGCAGTTTCCTTGGTCTATAGCTGAGTGCAGCGCAGAATCATCGAGAGTTGTGAGAAGCTTGCTTTTGGCGGACGGGGATTTCCGCTACAAAACATAAACAATGCGCGGAAATAAATAGTACACGCTTTGTTCAGCTGTGGGTGTTCTCTAACGCTAAATGAATATCGGGCTTGAATGATGAATTGAGGTAACAGGGTTCCAAGACACACTGGTAATGGCAACATGCACCTGCCCGGGAGTCACTTTCCAAAAAGAGAAGACGAAGAAAAAAATTGATCTCCCTGTCACCATGACCCCGCCCCCAACCCTACGACCCTTTCACCTCTCACCCCCAAGCAGAGCCCAGTCAAACTGGTTTGTTGGGGGTAGCAGAAAGGCATGAGAAGTTTGGCCTGAAATACCGGGGAAGTCTGTATCAGATGGGCACTATTTTATGTTTGATAGAAAGAATTACCCTGTTTAAATTGCATACATGAATCTGGGAGACCAAATCAATTCTGGTGCGTCACATTTATATAACACAAAACAACAATTATCAGTAAATATATCATTAACGTGGACGAAATCCATTGCTATGTAGATTAATGTTCACGATGAAACTGGGCCTATATATTGGAAAGGAACTTATGCCATCTAGTGGTAGTTACTACATATGACGAACGGGGAACGTTTTGGGACATGGAATCTCTTGCAGCGTATTTAGCTAACCTCTAGTCTACAGAACTGCTTAACAGCAGAGCAGGTTATTAAAGCTGGTGAATAAGGATTTGCTATTCCAGTTGAAATGCTGCTGGCGTAGAGGTTTAAAACTGATATTTAAACACCAGCTAGGCACTCTGCAACCCACAATGTATTTGATTAAACCACTGTAACGGAATCCGACTGTTCAAAGTAGCACAATATTTTTTATTCAGTAGTTTTTGTAATTTTGCAGCAAATCACAACAATATCATGACTATTTTAAAACTTTCACATAAAATAAAGTTGTTTCACATAACACTAGATAGTTTGCACAGATCTTAACTACTGACTTTATCATACTGTGAACATTTCATTCATCCATTTTCTAAACCATTCAGTCCAGACTGGGATACCTTCTACTAAGCAACAAGAGAAGCAGTAGGGAACATTAATTTACTGCACAATGTTGAGATGCGCGTGCACACACACACACACACACACACACACACACACATATATGCATACACAAACGCACACAGGAAATTAAACATTATATGAACAACAGTATACAGTGAGCTCCATAAAGTTTGGGACAAAGCCTTTTTTTTCTTGATTTGACTCTGTTTGCCACAATTTTAAAATTGTAATCAAACAATTCATATGTGGTTAAACTGCAGATCTCAGCATTTATTAACAAGTATTTTAATACATTTTAGGTTCACCATGTAGAAATAACAGCGCTTTTTATACATTTAGCCCCCCATTTCAGGACACTATAATGTTTGGGACAAATGGCTTCACAGGTGTTTCTGATTAGTCAGGTGTGTTCAACTCCTTATTTAGTGCAAGTATAAGAGTGCGTTCAGTAGCTAGGCTTATATGTATATTTCAATAGATGCAGCCTGAAATAACAAAAAATATATGAACATTTTTATTTTGTGTTTAGTTTCATGATGCATCTTTTGAAAAACATAAGCCATACATAAGCCATGATCCGGGTGGCAACCCGACTGCTGCAACACGCACCACAGACATTATCCGGGTGGCAACCCTAGTGCTGCAACACGCACCACAGATTTATTTATTTTTGTTTCGTCATGAAACCTTTAACGTGCCTTTTCAACAACAGAACATATAATACCCCATGAACATATAAAGCGCCAGTCATATTTAACATGTAACACGCCATAAACATATACTGTAAAGCGGCAGTCGTATTTAACATGTAACACGTCATAAACATATACCGTAAAGCAACAGTCGTATTTCAACTGAGCCCGTGATGAGGCGATGGGTTTACCCAGCAGGCACAGCGAACTGAGCCCGTGATGAGGCGATGGGTTTACCCAGCAGGCACAGCGAACTGAGCCCGTGATGAGGTGATGGGTTTACCCGCCGGGCGCTGCCAGCTGCGGGTCAGAAGCGCCTGGGCGTGGCGCATATGCAGGCGATAGCCACGCTCTGGTACTCCAACGAGTAGGTGGGGCAGCCGTGACTCTTCCGCAGCACTGGCATCCGGACAGAGATGGGGATAGTCTCCAGGCCGAAGGGGCTCTCCACGTCCCCGCAGGAGTGGCTGGAGAGGCACTTGGCTTCGTGGATGACCTGAGGAACCCTGTTTAGGTCGGTGTTGGGCCTGGGGAGCAGAAAAACACACAGGAGAATTCTTCAGAAACAGAGATCAGCCAAACCAGTGTCAGAGATCAGCCAAACCAGTGTCAGAGATCAGCAAAACCAGCATCAAAGATCAACCAAATCAGTGTCAGAGATCAGCCAAACCAGTGTCAGAGATCAGCCAAACCAGCGTCAGAGATCAGCCAAACCAGCGTCAGAGATCACCCAAAACCAGCGTCACAGATCAACCAAACCAGTGTCAGAGATCAGCCAAACCAGTGTCAGAGATCAGCCAAACCAGCATCAGAGATTCAGCTTTCGCTAATTGAGATGAGCTCAGAACTCACAGTACGTTGGCTCTCTCCATGGCTACATTCTAGCACAGGAGGTCTTGGGGAGCCACAGGATCTGCCGATTCTTCAGCACTGAATCAGCCCTGAATTAAAGCAACTGCATTGTACAGGTGACCCATCTAACCTGGTGAAAAGGAAATCCCACAGGCCCTGCTGCTCTCCAGGGCCAGGCCTGCAGGCTTCGTACGGAGAGGTCTCAGCCAGGAGTACTCTGGCCCCTGAGACCAGCAGAACTGCTGGCTCCAGTGTGTGGATGGGTCCCATGATCTGGTATCTGTTAAGGCTCTGCTCCAGTGTGTGGATGGGTCCCATGTTCTGGTATCTGTTAAGGCTCTGCTCCAGTGTGTGGATGGGTCCCATGGTCTGGTATCTGTTAAGGCTCTGTTCCAGTGTGTGGATGGGCCCCATGGTCTGGTATCTGTTAAGGCTCTGTTCCAGTGTGTGGATTGGGCCCCATGGTCTGGTATCTGTTAAAGCTCTGTTCCAGTGTGTGGATGGGTCCCATGGTCTGGTGTCTGTTAAGGCTCTGTTCCAGTGTGTGGATGGGCCCCATGGTCTGGTATCTGTTAAGGCTCTGCTCCAGTGTGTGGATGGGCCACATGGTCTGGTATCTGTTAAGGCTCTGTTCCAGTGTGTAGATGGGCCACATGGTCTGGTATCTGTTAAGGCTCTGCTCCAGTGTGTGGATGGGCCCCATGGTCTGGTATCTGTTAAGGCTCTGTTCCAGTGTGTGGATGGGCCCCATGGTCTGGTATCTGTTAAGGCTCTGTTCCAGTGTGTGGATGGGCCACATGGTCTGGTATCTGTTAAGGCTCTGCTCCAGTGTGTGGATGGGCCACATGGTCTGGTATCTGTTAAGGCTCTGCTCCAGTGTGTGGATGGGCCACATGGTCTGGTATCTGTTAAGGCTCTGTTCCAGTGTGTGGATGGGCCCCATGGTCTGGTATCTGTTAAGGCTCTGTTCCAGTGTGTGGACGGGCCACATGGTCTGGTATGTTAAGCCAGTGTTCTCATGAATGAATGGGTCTGGTATTGAATCTGGACCTGGCTAACACCAAATGTGTCAGGCTGCCCCTCAGGGCTCCTCACAGTTGTCCATGATGTCACCCAGGGATGGAGGGATCTGTCATTGCTCACCAGCGACCCCTGGTGGCCAATCAGACTGCAAGTGGACAGTGTGATTAACCACCAGGGGTCGCTGGTGAGCAGTGATGTTTCCCTCCACCCCTGGACAATGTCATGGGTCAAGCCAGAGGGTGAGTCTCTGGCTCAGCTGTGTGGCGGAGAGGAAAGAAGCAGTGGTTAGTCGTTATGTGTTGGTCTGCACTGTCCCTGGCTGACAGTGGAGGTTGCTAGGCAATGAGTCCAGCTGATGAATATAATTGGGCATTTCAAATTGTGAGAAAAAGGGGGAAAAAGCCTTTTTAACACATCTAAGCCACTGCTTGTAGTGCTAAATGTTTACCATGGGTTTGACCTTTTATTTTGCTAGAACAGTGATGAAACAGGCTTCTTGAAATCCTAAATTGCTCAACTAACTGAACCAATCATTGCGTTTCACTGTGGAGAGGAAGTCATTTTGATTGGGATAAATATGTCAAAGACTCACAGATTATTATAGCTCCACCCATTTTGGGCTCAATTAAACTTAATTCTCCCTTCACTAATGGTGCTGTTTGACAGACTCATACTTACAGTGATGACAGGTGAACTTAGAAGAGGAGGGGAAGAAGGCTTACTTTTAAACCGGTTATAGCCTCAATCAGATTTAATTTATCTACCATTACATGACGGAAATACCTGCCTATTCAACTGAAACTACTGGTATTGATTTTTCATCTGGTAATTTGAATGAAAAAAGGGGGAAAAAATTAGAGTGACTGTCTGTTTTAAAGGTAAGGTTTGTGAAATTTGTTTCCTGTTAACTAGCGATCTCTGGCCGTGTATTCTCTATTGAATGCAGGAAAAACTAGAAGAACTTGCTTTGCCGGGGTTAGGTCAGAATAGTGTTAAGAACTAAACTGTGTTCTTGGCTAGAAATAGCTGTACAAAATAAGTATTGTATCTTATTGAACCTGTGTTTTGTAGTTGTCCATGACCATGAAATGCATTTTTGTACGTCGCTTTGGATAAAAGCGTCTGCCAAATAAATGTAATGTAATGTAATGTAAAGAGTGCACTCAGTAGAGTGCAGATCTCCGTCAGTCATTCCAAACGGAAGCAGTTGTTGATCACTTGCGGCCCCTAGCGGCCAGTTAGGAATTAGCACTCAATCTATTTCAATGGACAACAATGATGGAAATTAATTCAAATAAAATACTTGTCGTTGACCGATTTGCAAAATATTTGAGAATTCAGGTCCTTGGCATGCTGTCAGCATGCACAACAAATATTAGGCTGATCGGCCCAGTAGTATGCGAGATTAGCTGCGGGCACAGACACAAACACACACGCACGAACACGCACACACCCGCACAAACACACGCGACCAAACGCGTGATCCGCCGCTCCGATATAATAATAAGTTCTCCTGTGACCTTGCTTGCGGCTCGCGGGAGCATGAACGTCGCGTAAACTCCGTTCGTCTCTTACTCATAAACCCAGGCGGCGATGCTCCTCTGGTTGAGGTTCTTGGGCATGTTGGCTAGCTTGTAGTGGAACTCCTCCAGGCTCCTCGAGCAAAGCGTCTCCTCCACGCACCTCCCGCTCGCGGGGCTGCCGCGACTAACGCTGAGCGCGAGCACAACCAGGCAGTAGCAGCGCAGCAGCTGGAAATCAAGCACAAACGTTCACCCGTTAGGCGATATTAGAGCACTTTAAGCTCCGCTGCTACACAGGCACACTGGTAAGCAAAAAAAAAAAGATATATATATTCTTAAGCAATTAAGAATGCATATGTAATTTGGTTAAAGTTCGGGTTTGAGTCTCATTTCAAAATTTTTGTGAAATGGTTGAAACATTAAATATTACCTCCGAGACAATTAGGAGTCATAGAAGAAACGTTTATTTTTATAATGATTAAGATATCAATTACACATACTTCCCATTGAAATGAGATATTTAATTAATATGCTAATATGCTCTCAAGCTATACCTTCCTAAGGTCAGCAAAATCATTTCTGTCCACTGTAGGGGCACAAGTCTCACGTTTTGCATATTATACTGTGCCGAAATCTGTTAATCTGTATACTGGACGGTATCTGTTTCACTGCAACTTGTATTTGCCATCAAAGACACGTATTATGTCAAAAAAATTAAAACTCTTTGTTCTGCAGGTTTTCAGGAGGATACAGCATTGTTCATGGTCTCTGTGTCCAAAACATTATCCTTAAATACAATTTACAGTAAAATGTTCCCCATAATCCCTCTTTGGCCCATAAAAAGTCTGTTAGAGTAAAATTTACAGTTAATAAAATTGTAATTTTACTTAGCATATGTGTAACTTTTTCCTTCATATTTCCTTTCAGGTATTTAATTTCCATTTTAATTTCTCATGCTCACAGGTGGATTGTACTTCAGGTGTGCACACTTTTAAAAAATACGTAATAGAGCAATATAATTCTGCAACATGTAGCAGACCGAAAGCAATACAAAAATCTGTCTGGACTAAAGGGGGAAATGCTCGGTTCTAGGCTGCCAGATATAACCGATGTATAAAACACGGGAACACTCCTTGCTTCCATTCTGTCCAATTAGTTAGGGTGGACTGAGCACAAAAATGACCTTTGTGTGAATATAGCAGAAAAGCCTAACTTAAATCATCACTGCCATTTCTTTTCCAAATGAGTAAAATACTACTTAAGAATTAATGTTATTTTTTTCAAATGTAATCTCTTTGAGATGTGCGCAAGTCGCTCTGTGAAAGATGCACTCACCTTCAGTTGGGTCATGGTGTGTGAAATGATGAGTCTTCTCCTCCGGCACAGGGCTCGAGCAGTGCGTCTGATTCGATGCTTTGAGCCCCGCACAAGTGGGCCATTTTATACAGGAGCGCGGCCCTCAGCGAGGGCAGCGAGGGCAGCGAGACCAGCAGACGCCGGCTGCTCTCCGTGGGAGGGCAGCACGTTCGCTCACTACGTCATGAGCAGTCTCACCCCGGCTCGGCTCTCCTAGGTAAGTGGAGGCATATTAGCAGCTCTTCTTAATGCCTCAAAAGGGTCAATATTTAGCATTGAAGGAGTGTGAGCTGTCGTGTTGTATAGTCAGGGTGTGGGGTTTGGGGTCAGTTCAGTTTGCTTCCCCTTATAAAAAAAGAATATGCTGAAATGTATTGTAAAAATGTGGACTACATTACAAATTATAATGCTACATTTATTTCCTAATGTTTTATTTTTAAATGTCACTATCTGAAAGTAGATTTGTATATTTGCTAATATATTGTGAAGTGTTTTATAATATCTTAAAAATATATTGAAAAGAAAACCAAGGATGAACTCTAAACTTTAGGAAAGTTAGGCTGGAACACATCTGCGACAAATGATCAGTCCTCTAATAATAAAATTGCGCCAAACATTTAGTTTAAACAGCATTTAAATCAGCGAGTTACACTTCTGTTGGTTTTGAATAAATGCACCTTGTCCAGGAGCATTGTTGTGCAGCTGACTGAAGAATATCAAGCAATAAAGTCTAAAAATGTCTAAAATTATGTTTATTGGTTAAAATGTCTAATTAGCTATTTGCACCCATAGCCATGGTCATGCATGATAAGTGGTGGCCATGCATGAGAGTGGAGACATCTCTGGTTCGGTGGCCATGCATGAGAGTGGAGACATCTCTGGTTCGGTGGCCATGCATGAGAGTGGAGACATCTCTGGTTCGGTGGCCATGCATGAGAGTGCAGACATCTCTGCTTCTGCTCTGAAACATGGTGTCATTGGCCTGCTTCTTTTCACACTGCAGCACAGAGTGGCGTCAGAGGAAGACCTGTCATATGGCCAGCAGGGGCAGTCAGAGACAGTAACTCAATATTACATTTAACAAGCCACATATTTTCAGGTATATTGGTACGAAGAACATTTACTAGTCCATTGAACTGGCGCTTTGCAAATAAGCTTTTATCATCATAAAGAACTACAGTAATTCAAAACAAGGATCATTTCTTCATTTTCTTGGAAAGTGTTCAGATTTTCTGGAAGATTATTTAAAGCGGACAGCTGAGAAGGAATCTGGGATCATCTGCATAGTTGGAAATCTGTCTCAAGATCATGAATATCTAAGACTTTTTATAGGGATATTGTTTCTAATTCAAATTATAAACATCCTTGTTGGACACCTCTTGATAGTTTCAGATATGAAGCCATTGTTAATGTTGCAGTCTGCTAAATAACTTTTACCCATTTTATGAGTGAACCAATTTTTTAAAATTCAAGACATCTGTAAATTTTGTTCCACGTAACTTTATGAAAGACCTTTTCAAAATCTGAACACTACTCCTGGTTTCTATTCTTTAAGTGTTTTCTAGAAGATGTAGAATATGGTCTCATATAAAGAAAGTCATCAAGTTAAATAATACTTTCTATGACGATTAGTAGCTTCAAGGCAATACAGTCCGATAATATTATAGCATCAAAGCATAATATGGATTATGTTATCATTATCAGCGGCAGATTTGAATCTACCTTGATGGAAGTAAAATAACAGACATTCTTAACGTCCAAATGTATGAAGAACCAGGAGGGAGACCTGAGACTTTTCAAGGTCACCATGATAAATTCATCATCTGCCACCAAATTCACGTGGTCATTTGTTCTAATTAATATCAATTCTAACAATTAGCCAGGAACTCATATGAAAGACTAGACACTATCTCTGCAGTGTCTGGATAATCCATTTAAATTCAAATTCATTCAATTAATCATTAATTAGTGAGTCAATATAATTCATTATATTGACTCATATTTGTATTAAAAAGCCTCAGTGTTATAATAGCCCATTCAGCCAGCACAGGGCATTCTCCTTGTCCAGACAAATGCAATGAAAGCCCTAATATTCACTTGGCTAAAGGTCCCTGTGACACAAGCCCAAAGCATAGATTTGTATGATTTTAAGTACCAGAACTTTCCTCTGACCTGGACTCATTATAATAGCTTCAATTAACAAATAAGAACAATTGTGCTGATGCACATTCAGTGAAGTGACATTGTAACTGCTGGTCATACTCATCCTGTGTTTGTTCATGTCCTTGGGTCAGTCTTTATGAAAAGCTTGTATAAGCAATGGCAATGTCATTTTCCTACAGCTCCCATTAAAGCTGTAGTGACCTATTAGGATTGAATAATTACTTCTTCATGATTGTTTTCTTTATGAATGAATAAAAGCACTAATGGCAAAATATGCTCAGAACTTTTATGTTGAATTACTGTACAAGCATTTTGCAGGTCTGAGGAAAATATATGTATTTTAAATGCTTTAACCCTTTAGAGGCTAAGCAGAATAATTTAGATGCTAAACTTTTAAAAGCCTCCTACAAATCCCAAATTTTCAGTGAATAAAGCAAACCTGTTCCAAGCAGAAATTTCATTCTGAAAATTTATATTTCTTCGATGTTGGATAAGAACGAGAACCTCAACTGGGAGGTGATATGGTCAGGAGACCAAAGGCTTTTTGGACATACACAAACAACAGTGACTTTGGCTTATGCTGAGAATGACCATGGTGGTGGATCTTTGAGTTAATGGGGTTGGAGGTCTTTGAGGTTATGGGGTTGTGGATCTTTCAGGTTATGGGGTTGTTTTGCATCTACTGGTCCTGGCACTCTTGTTAAGGTCAGTCAGTGAACTCATGAACTCCAGTGAGAGCCAAGATGTTTTAGGCTCCTCACCAGGAAGCTTGAACTGGGCTTCAGATAGATCTGTCAGCAAGACCACAATCTCGGTCATACTTCAAAATCAACCAAAAACATTTGGTCAGTAATTTTGGTCAGTAATGTCTTGATTGATTGTGAGGTATTCATGATATTTGAGGCCAAAATTACTGCTTGGAAACAATCATCTCCATCTCCAGACTTACACCTGATTGAACATTTGTGGACTGAACTGAAACCCCGACCAAAGGATCTGAAGGACCTTGAAAGACTCATTATGTCCAATAATTTCAAAAATGTTATGAATGACTCATTTGTGTTAAGAGAGGTACACAAATCACTGAATCGCTGGAAAAAAATGTAAAGCTCTGGAAAGTGTTGAATCTCCAGTCCTCACTCCAGTTTTGACTCTGCCTGGACATACTTTCTATTGTTTTATTCTGTGTTCTGTATTCTATGTGTTAATCTCATGTTTTATTATGGGATGCATTTTGTATCGCATTTGATTGAATGAAAAGTGCTATATAAATAAAGCTTGATTGATTTTATTTTATATTAAATAGCAATTAGTAATTTACTAAAATATTATAATAAAATTGAGTATCATTTTAGTAAATAAAATTTCAGTAATATTGCTCATTACCTGGATTGTTAATTTTGAGCAGGGTATACCTGTATATGTGTGTGAATGGCTTCCCATGTTTCCCTTGTAAAGACAGAACAGTTGCACTTGAGTGGCTGACAGAGGACAGGTTAATACCCACACATGTACACAATGGCAAAAATAATAAGTCACCAATGTACACGCACTTTCCTTATTAATCAGGAGCAGAGCCCTACTCCCCTACAGCAGAGGCCTGCTCCCCTACAGCAGAGTCCTACTCCTCTACAGCAGAGCCCTACTCCCCTACAGCAGAGCCCTACTCCCCTACAGCAGAGCCCTGCTCCTCTACAGCAGAGCCCTACTCCCCTACAGCAGAGTCCTGCTCCCCTACAGCAGAGCCCTACTCCCCTACAGCAGAGTCCTACTCCCCTACAGCAGAGCCCTACTCCCCTACAGCAGAGCCCTGCTCACCTACAGCAGAGCCCTGCTCCTCTACAGCAGAGCCCTGCTCCTCTACAGCAGAGCCCTGCTCCCCTACAGCAGAGCCCTACTCCCCTACAGCAGAACTCTGCTCACCTACAGCAGAGCCCTACTCCCCTACAGCAGAGCCCTACTCCCCTACAGCAGAGCCCTGCTCACCTACAGCAGAGCCCTACTCCCCTACAGCAGAGCCCTACTCCCCTACAGCAGAGCCCTACTCCCCTACAGCAGAGCCCTGCTCCTCTACAGCAGAGCCCTACTCCCCTACAGCAGAGTCCTGCTCCCCTACAGCAGAGCCTTGCTCACCTACAGCAGAGCCCTGCTCACCTACATCAGAGCCCTACTCCTCTACAGCAGAGCCCTACTCCCCTACAGCAGAGTCCTGCTCCCCTACAGCAGAGTCCTGCTCCCCTACAGCAGAGTCCTACTCCTCTACAGCAGAGCCCTGCTCCCCTACAGCAGAGCCCTACTCCCCTACAGCAGAGCCCTGCTCACCTACAGCAGAGCCCTACTCCCCTACAGCAGAGCCCTACTCCCCTACAGCAGAGCCCTGCTCACCTACAGCAGAGTCCTACTCCTCTACAGCAGAGCCCTACTCCCCTACAGCAGAGCCCTACTCCCCTACAGCAGAGCCCTACTCCTCTACAACAGAGCCCTACTCCTCTACAGCAGAGCCCTACTCCCCTACAGCAGAGTCCTACTCCCCTACAGCAGAGCCCTACTCCTCTACAGCAGAGTCCTACTCCCCTACAGTAGATACCTGCTCCCCTACTCCCCTACAGCAGAGCCCTACTCCCCTACAGTAGATACCTGCTCCCCTACTCCCCTACAGCAGAGCCCTACTCCCCTGCTCCCCTACGGCAGAGCCCTACTCCCCTACAGTAGAGCCCTGCTCCCCTACAGCAGAGTCCTACTCCTGTACAGCAGAGCCCTACTCCCCTACAGCAGAGCCCTACTCCCCTACAGCAGAGCCCTGCTCCCCTACAGCAGAGCCCTACTCCTCTACAGCAGAGCCCTGCTCCTCTACAGCAGAGCCCTACTCCTCTACAGCAGAGTCCTACTCCCCTACAGCAGAGTCCTACTCCCCTACAGCAGAGCCCTACTCCCCTACAGCAGAGTCCTACTCCCCCACAGCAGAGTCCTACTCCTATACAGCAGAGCCCTACTCCCCTACAGCAGAGCCCTGCTCACCTACAGCAGAGCCCTACTCCTCTACAGCAGAGCCCTACTCCCCTACAGCAGAGCCCTGCTCCCCTACAGCAGAGCCCTACTCCTCTACAGCAGAGCCCTACTCCCCTACAGTAGATCCCTGCTCCCCTACTCCCCTACAGCAGAGTTCTACTCCCCTACAGCAGAGCCCTACTCCCCTACAGCAGAGTCCTACTCCTATACAGCAGAGCCCTACTCCCCTACAGTAGATCCCTGCTCCCCTACAGCAGAGCCCTGCTCCCCTACAGCAGAGTCCTGCTCCCCTACAGCAGAGCCCTGCTCCCCTACAGCAGAGCCCTACTCCTCTACAGCAGAGCCCTGCTCACCTACAGCAGAGTCCTACTCCCCTACAACAGCACTCTCTACCACCACCATCAAAACCCCAAATGGGAATATCTTTTGGAAAAATGGTGTTCCATCCCTCTAGTAGAGTTCCAGAGACTTGTAGAATCTATGCCAAGGTGCATTGAAACTGTCCTGGTGGCCTGCAGTTTCCTAACACCTTACTTAGACACTTTACACAGGACAGGGATCAGCAACTCACGGTCCTCGAGGGCCAAGAACTGCTGGTTTTCCACCCTCCCTTTGCCTGGGAGTCAGGTGTGAAGACAGTCTGGCCAATCAGTAGCACTAATTACCCGGGAGAAAAGAAAACCAGGGTGAGAGTTGATGATCCCTGACATAGGGGTTTCCTTTAATTTCTTACCCATATGTGTGTGTGTGTGTATACATATATATATATATATATATATATATATATATACATACATACACACACACACACACACACACACACAATCGCACAAACACAATGCACGCACACACACACACGCATGCACACAAGCACGCACACACACAGTATATTGGAACACAATTACCACCATATTATACCCTCACCCAAGAATAAAAATTTGGTTTAGACCAGTTTAGACCCCACGCCAGTTCTTACCTCTAAGGCCACTGCAAGAAGAAGCATCAGCAGGCAGGGACTTGGCCGTATTACAGTTTACTGGTTATCAATTTGTTTGATATTCACATTTACTTTTAAAACATTATGCCCTATTCTTCCTAAGCTGACAGTTAGAATTATTTGAGCAGTTTTTGGACATATTTTAAGAAATGTATGGTTAAACTATTTAGAATTCTTCCATATTTCCAAAATGAGAAGTCTCAAAACTGGAAAGAGAAAGTAAAATTCTGTCCAGAAGATGGCGATATTATGCAGTATGTGACTGTTCTGCACTGTTCGAGTGGTTTGTCTGACTACCCACTGAACTGATAATTCAGTGGGTAGATACTGATAATTGATAATTTTGTAATTAATCAAGCCATGAATTTGCATAATGGTTTTTGTATTAACACTGTAAACAATAGGCTAAAATAAGACACATTGCAGAGTCCTGTGGGTGTAAGGATTTTTTCTCCCATGATTGAACCAAAAATGCAGATTTAATGACATGACAAAAGAAACATCAATTGATACTGACAATTTTTTTACATTATATAGGTAGAAAACAGGAAGTATGTGTGAAATTTGCCAATGCATTTTCTGAGATAAGACAGAAATGGCATTTGATCTTTCTTCAGGTAAGAGTGAGATAGATAAAAAAGGAGACAAAGGAAAGTTGAAAAGATCAGTGGACAACCATCAATATTTTAAAAATCATAACACAAACCATAATGTTAACTACTGACCTGAAATAGTTTCATGTGTGCACATGTGTGTACCAACACTTGAAGAATGTGGAAAAAAAAAAATTGCAATCGTACTGCCTGATGTTACCTGTACAAGAAGTGTATCCTATTCTAGAATAAGGTGTAAAACAGTGGCTCTAAAATAAAGGCTTTCTTTCCATGGCTTTGGGCCCTTCCCACACCCTTAACCCTCTGTGGCTTTGGGGACGATACACTCTGGGCCTTCACACATCCTTAACTCTCTATGGCTTTTGGGATGATACAGTCTGGGCCTTCCCACACCCTTAACCCTCTGTGGCTTTGGGGACGATACAGTCTGGGCCTTCCCACACGCCTAACCCTCTGTGGCTTTGGGGATGATACAGTCTGGGCCTTCCCACATCCTTAACTCTCTATGGCTTTTGGGATGATACAGTCTGGGCCTTCCCACACGCCTAACCCTCTGTGGCTTTGGGGATGATACAGTCTGGGCCTTCCCACACGCCTAACCCTCTGTGGCTTTGGGGATGATACAGTCTGGGCCTTCCCACATCCTTAACTCTCTATGGCTTTTGGGATGATACAGTCTGGGCCTTCCCACACGCCTAACCCTCTGTGGCTTTGGGGATGATACAGTCTGGGCCTTCCCACATCCTTAACTCTCTATGGCTTTTGGGATGATACAGTCTGGGCCTTCCCACACCCTCTGTGGCCTCTGCCACTTGGAACAAAATGAAGGCAACATGGGATAAAGCTGTCTATCATCTCAGTGACCCTGAAGATGCACTCATTTCAGAGCCCGTTTAGCCAGGGGTCTGTACCCCCATCCCTAGACAGCCACAGACTGCAGGCTTTTGTTACCAAGCTCTGAACTGATCAATGAAATCAGATGACACGGTGATCTCACATCTCTGGAGTCCTGTGCCTGAATTGGTTGCCGATTTTAGGATAAAAAGGTCCCACTCCAGACCCATAGATGCAGAACCCTGCATGAAGTCAGATATTAATACACGTTGGGGGTTAGGGGGTGATCATAGTTTAAAACTGACAAGGGATTGAGCATTTCATTGGCAATTCATTTCACAGCAAGCATTCTGGTTAAATTAGGCCGACACAAGCAGAATTATAATAACAGAATTATATCTATTTTAATAACCAGCACATAAGGTGGCAAACTGAAGGATGGCCTGTGCAGAGTTCACTGCGTACAGGGCCAGTACATCAGGCACAGATGGACTAGGAGCCACAAAGCTACGAATGACAGCACAGCTGGAAAGTAATGGACTTGATGCCAAGCATTGGCCAAGACGTAGAGAACACAAAATAATGGCTTGTTCTGAAGGGCATCATGGCGACTAAAGGGGACATAAGAAGAGGATTACCAACTCAGTTTGAAGGTCAACACAACACTCAGTATCTGCAAAGAAGATGGTAAAAACAGACCTGTGTTTGAGCTCTATTTCCTGTGCTATTTCATGCACGTGTATGCATACAGTCCTGCTCTTCCTATTTATTCTGTTCCATACGGTACTGTACTTCCTGTTTATTCTGTTGCATATGGTACTACACTTCCTGTTTATTCTGTTGCATGCGGTACTGTACTTCCTGTTTATTCTGTTGCATACGGTACTGCACTTCCTGTTTTTATACTGTTGCATACGGTCCTGCTCTTCCTGTTTTTATACTGTTACAGGAAGAGCAGGACCATATGCAACAGTATAAAAACAGGAAGAACAGGACCGTATGCAACAGTATAAAAACAGGAAGTGCAGTACCATATGCATTTATTCTATTGGGTTCATTTGAACACATCTACTGCGGAACACTACACTCCATCTTATGACTGACTGAGCACTGCTAATAAAAACGCCACACCGTCCTCTGGAGTAATACAGACTGCACACCTCTTCTGATCGGTTTGGAGACAGACATAAAACATTTGGAGTTTAAATTACGAGTGGCATGGTGAAGCCAGTGGTTGCTGGACTGAAGTGAAGCTGCCATTCCCCACTCCACGCTGTACAGCAAAGACATTACAGATTCAGGGCTGTGGGGGTGGGGAGGTGTAATTGGCTCCATCTCAACATGGTAACAGCGATCAGTCTGTGGGTTGTATTAGTTCCCCTCAACACCGCTCCAGGTGCCCAAAGCTGGTTGTTATTGTGGCCTGACCAGTGAAATCTTCTATGGCCCCACACAGCCCATAGTGTGGAACAGAGGCTTCTGGGTAAATACACAAGCAGCTGACGCGGTCTGTGCAGCACAGCGACGACTCAAGAAGCAAACCTGGGAGGAAATAAAAGGGGAACTCACAGGTGAGGCAAGCCACTTCCTGCGACCAGGAACTATACCAAAGATAAGGCCTTTCTTGTCGATGGTTGGTACTAAAAAGGTCTTGCTTACATGCTTATTTTTGAGCCAGGTAAACACTGAGCCAGGTAAAGACCAAGCTAGGTAAAGACTGAGCCAGGTAAACACCGAGCCAGGTTCCTGTCCTGTCAGGTAAGATCAAGAAGAGGCGACAGTGGACACAAAACTGGTTGATTGAAGACTTCAGAAACGTTGCCTAGTCCGATGAATCTCAATTTATGCTGACATGCAGACGCTAGGGTCAGAGTACGGGGCGACATAGCTCAGGAGGTAAGACCGATTGTCTGGCCGTCGGAGGGTTGCCGGTTCAAACCCCGCCCTGGGCATGTCGAAGTGTCCTTGAGCAAGACACCTAACCCCTAACTGCTCTGGCGAATGAGAGGCATCAATTGTAAAGCGCTTTGGATAAAAACGCTATATAAATGCAGTCCATTTACCATTTAGAGTATGGCCTGAACATTAGGGATCCATGGATCCTTCCTGACTCGCAACAAAGGCGCAGGCTGGTGGCGGTGTAATGGCATGGGGAATGTTTTTTTGGCACACATTCCAAGAAAACACTCACACAAGCAAGAGTTGAGAAGAACAGAGGAGGGGCATCAAACAAGCTAAGCCATGACCTTCCTGCCCGGATTAAAGGCGGTTCCAAACAGGTAACATTCCAATGACAGCACATCAGTCTGCTGCCCCAAAAAGAAAAAAAAAGAAAAAGCCATTTTAATCTCTCCATGGATGTCGGCTTCTTTCAGCCTCAAGCCCAACGGAGGTCAACAGAATCATTTTTTAAATCTGTACAGAAGATCGTACTATCCGGGGCCACTGACACAACATACAGTGTCATTATTATTATTTTATTTTCCATATTTGCGGTTAACTGACTGGAGCAAGGTTTAGGCTTCTGAGGTCTTTGAGCTCAAGTGTACATTAGCAGCATCTTACCTGGGGATTAGGACTTCCTTAATGTTTACCGAGCGGTAAAGTACTGCAGTAGAACAGGTCGGACATTCAGAGCCAAACCACATTCTCCTGGCATGTCAAACTTAAAAATAAATGCTGTTCATGCATGCAGGTTTTCTTAAAAAACAAATCACTTCACTTCCAATGACACCGGCTAAAAGTTTTGGTTTTGTGTGAACAAACTGGTCCTTCTTGACAGACGGCTATATGTCAGTGAAAGGAATGATGACAATTAGGCAGCTGAATGTCAAGCCAGCTGGAAATGACAACAGTAGGCCTGGTTTATCAGGAAGTGACTGAAGCCACTGGTAGGTTGGAGGCAGGGCTCCATGGAGCCAGCACTTACTAACCAGGCTGAGGACTGCACCTGATACAGGCTCCACAACCCTTAGGCTGCAACCTGGGAGACAAAGAATCCCACCATCAAACCCAGACAGAGAAGCCTTTGCATTTAATTTCCTGGCATAACCAGCACCCACATGTGAGATGACGTGGCTGTACTGCAGTGCTGGGGTCAAAGCTATGTCAATATAGGAAACTACTGAATGGAAAGATCCTACTTTTTTGGGGCTAATTTCATTTCCTGAATTGAAATGGAATTTGACCCCTGTTATGCTGGTCCTCACCGAGGTTTACCTGAAAGACTGAAAGGCAAAAAAAGACCTGCAGTCCTACTGAGGAACAGTGAGAGTGAGAATGAGGCAGCAGTTTCTGGACTATAGCATTCATATGGCATATGCAGTGATACATAAAAAAACATGCATTACATAACGTAATCTGAAAAGAACTCGCAGACAAACAGAACAAATTAGGGACACTCCAGAGAGTCCCAATCCCTGGGCCACCAGTACTCCGTTCAGTATTGTGGGGATGTGGCGTGATTTTGTCACTTCCTTATAGCTTTAGTGTTCCGCCCTCATGCTGATCCCATCCGAAAAACACTGCATCACCCATCCCAAAAACACCACATCACCCATCCCAAAAACACCACATTAACCCACCCCAAAAACACCGCATTAACCCATCCCAAAAACACCACATTAACCCATCCCAAAAACACCACATTAACCCATCCCAAAAACACCACATTAACCCATCCCAAAAACACCACATCACCCATCCCAAAAACACCACATCACCCATCTCAAAAACACCACATTAACCCACCCCAAAAACACCGCATTAACCCATCCCAAAAACACCACATTAACCCACCCCAAAAACACCACATTAACCCACCCCAAAAACACCACATCACCCATCCCAAAAACACCACATCACCCATCCCAAAAACACCACATTAACCCATCCCAAAAACACTACATTAACCCACCCCAAAAACACCACATTAACCCATCCCAAAAACACTGCATTAACCCACCCCAAAAACACCGCATTAACCCATCCCAAAAACACCACATTAACCCATCCCAAAAACACCACATTAACCCACCCCAAAAACACCACATTAACCCATCCCAAAAACACTACATTAACCCACCCCAAAAACACCACATTAACCCATCCCAAAAACACTGCATTAACCCACCCCAAAAACACCGCATTAACCCATCCCAAAAACACCACATTAACCCATCCCAAAAACACCACATTAACCCACCCCAAAAACACCACATTAACCCACCCCAAAAACACCGCATTAACCCACCCCAAAAACACCACATCACCCATCCCAAAAACACCACATTAACCCACCCCAAAAACACCACATTAACCCACCCCAAAAACACCGCATTAACCCACCCCAAAAACACCACATCAACCATCCCAAAAACACTGCATTAACCCATCCCAAAAACACTACATTAACCTATCCCAAAAACACCACATTAACCCATCCCAAAAACACCGCATTAACCCATCCCAAAACACCACATTAACCCACCCCAAAAATACCACATTAACCCACCCCAAAAACACCACATTAACCCACCCCAAAAACACCGCATTAACCCACCCCAAAAACACCACATCACCCATCCCAAAAACACCGCATTAACCCATCCCAAAAACACCACATTAACCCATCCCAAAAACACCACATTAACCCACCCCAAAAACACTGCATTAACCCACCCCAAAAACACCACATCACCCATCCCAAAAACACCGCATTAACCCATCCCAAAAACACCACATTAACCCACCCCAAAAACACCACATTAACCCACCCCAAAAACACCGCATTAACCCACCCCAAAAACACCACATCAACCATCCCAAAAACACTGCATTAACCCATCCCAAAAACACTACATTAACCCATCCCAAAAACACCACATTAACCCATCCCAAAAACACCGCATTAACCCATCCCAAAAACACCACATAAACCCACCCCAAAAATACCACATTAACCCACCCCAAAAACACCACATTAACCCACCCCAAAAACACCGCATTAACCCACCCCAAAAACACCACATCACCCATCCCAAAAACACCGCATTAACCCATCCCAAAAACACCACATTAACCCATCCCAAAAACACCACATTAACCCACCCCAAAAACACTGCATTAACCCATCCGAAAAACACCACATTACCCATCCCAAAAACACCGCATTAACCCATCCCAAAAACACCACATTAACCCACCCCAAAAATACCACATTAACCCACCCCAAAAACACCACATTAACCCACCCCAAAAACACCGCATTAACCCATCCCAAAAACACCACATCACCCATCCCAAAAACACCGCATTAACCCATCCCAAAAATACCACATTAACCCACCCCAAAAACACCACATTAACCCACCCCAAAAACACCGCATTAACCCACCCCAAAAACACCACATCACCCATCCCAAAAACACCGCATTAACCCATCCCAAAAACACCACATTAACCCATCCCAAAAACACCACATTAACCCACCCCAAAAACACTGCATTAACCCATCCGAAAAACACCACATTACCCATCCCAAAAACACCGCATTAACCCATCCCAAAAACACCACATTAACCCACCCCAAAAATACCACATTAACCCACCCCAAAAACACCACATTAACCCACCCCAAAAACACCGCATTAACCCATCCCAAAAACACCACATCACCCATCCCAAAAACACCGCATTAACCCATCCCAAAAACACCACATTAACCCATCCCAAAAACACCACATTAACCCACCCCAAAAACACTGCATTAACCCACCCCAAAAACACCACATCACCCATCCCAAAAACACCGCATTAACCCATCCCAAAAACACCACATTAACCCATCCCAAAAACACATTAACCCATCCCAAAAACACATTAACCCATCCCAAAAACACCGCATCTCAGCAGCACCATCTGATATCCATGTTCATTTAGCTAATTCCAACACACTCTCTGGCATTGACACATTTTCTTTAGAGTTTCATTTCATACCTGCACTTTATTGTTCTTTCTTGTCAAGTCTAACACGTTGACTTATAATACAGTAAAACTGTCAAAGATACCAAGGTGTGCACATAATATCAACGAGAGGGCTCGTTAGACTGATTATGCTATGCATGCCATTTGTACATATACAAGAGTTCGATTCCCAGGCAGGACAGTGCTGTTGTATCCTTGAGCAAGGTACTTAACCTGTGTTGCTTCAGTATATATCCAGCTGTATAAATGGATGCAGTGTAAATGCTGTGTAAAAGAGCTGTGTAAGTCACTCTGGATAAGAGCGTCTATTACATGCCTGTAATGTAAGGTACCCAACTCGATTACCTCTCCACACACCTTCTACTGAAAGCATTTTCAAAATGCATCTGACATATTACTCGTTAGCTTATTGCACTGCTTTATCTCAACTATAATACTGATATGAGCACTGATATGCTTGGTGCTAAACATTCTGTGAACACCATCCTCATAAAAAATAAAGGAAAACCACAGACCCCATTACAAAGCACACTGAGGTTAGATTGAACATAGTCTGATAGCAGATAACAGTATGCAGAAACAGGTGGGTGATCAACAGGCCATATTTTCCAGGAAAAAGACGCTTCTGGTCAAATCAGGGCCCTATGGGTGCATGCGATCGGTGTTCCAACAAAATACAGCACCAACCCTTTTCCACGCTTTGCCATGGATACAGTGTAACTAATGGGTGTGACTTCTGGGTGTCTTCAGCGTAGTCCAGCCTTTTGAACCACTCTCTGCAGAGAGTTTTGCTGTTAAATATCCTCCTCAGTCACTGAGGCCGCAAGGCTGCATGTGACAGAAGTGAGGAAACGGGCCCCGGGCCCCAGGCCACGGGCCCCAGGGGCTGGCACAGGGCGATGAGGCTTCTGAGCGCAGAACAGCAGTCTGTACATTTGTGCCATGCAAATGAACACACAATTCATTCTGGCTTCCTCACTCAGAAAACACTGCTCCACACATGCATCTCAGTGTGCTCTACTTTCCGAACACACCCACTCCCACTGAAATAATGCAAAAACTCCAACAACTAATATTTGTAACATCCATTTTCGTGAGGACTTCAACTATCAACAAAGTGGCTTTGCTAAGAAGCTAGCGCTAGTGCTGGTGCAGAGCCTTCCCTCCCTTCATCTCCCTCCCAGCTGCTGCCGTGAGGGACACCGCTGTTTGTGCCAGAACAGAGGCGCGACGGATCAGTAAATAAGTTAGCTACCATTAGCTAACCAAATTTCAATAGCCTCCAAGCATAAATATCAATCAATTAGCCTTTCTTCATTTTGGTGTAATATCTGGAGTTTGAAACAGCTGTTGAGACTAATGTTAGTGTACAGTAGCTCAGTGTTACATTACTGCACATTGAATGACCTTCAAGTTTAACTATACAATGGTAAAGCCTAGTTTAGTTGCTTTCTATCGTGTTGTTGGGTAGTTTGTTACTGTGCAGATAACCTGCTCTAACCTAGCGACAAGGAACAGTGTACACACAACATGAATATTAATTGAAATAAATATTAATGAGTGCCTGCCCTGTCCATGTCTGCTGAACAGATCAAAAGAATCTTTTTTTTATTGCCATTTTTCTCCCATTTTCTCCCCAATTTAGTCGTTATACCAATTCCCCGTGTGTATCACGGTCCTGGTTGATGTATCACTGGGAGAGCGTAACACGTGTGGAGGTTCACGCTATCTCCCCCAGATCCCGGCTTCCCACTCGCGAACACTGCCAACTGTGTTCGAAGGAACGTCTGACCAAGCCGGAGGTACCGCTGTCGGGGACTGAACGCGGGTCTCTGCGGTGGTAGGCGAGTGCTTTTACCTCTACACTACGCAGACGGCCAGATCACAATAATCTAATAGTGCTTATTACTATAATAGTTATAACTTTAAAGAAATGTTAAGACGACAATAAATTGTCACTCCTGGGGAATATAAGCACAATTTGAATCCAGTCTCCTGGACCTTTAGCATTACAGTCATTGAACATGAATGGGCCTGTGCCATCTTGCTTATACAGAATTTTTGTATTCCTGAAAAAGACACAGATACTCAGTCCTGTGAGTGTCTCAGGAAGGAGGATACCTGTGATTAAAAGGCTCTTTTCACCTTTACACCTGCTTTTCTGGAGGCACACCTGGCAGGGCAGTGAACCTCATACACACGGATGTTTCTATAAAAAAACCCATCATCTCAAACCTATTGGGCGGCGATATGACAGCCAATCAGCAGTGAGGCCATGCAGCTTTGGCAGCAATAATTATTATTGCACTGAAAAAAGTTGCATAATTATAGTCACATTTTTTTCACCCAGAACTAACTGGAGAGCCAACGTTTGCATGCATGTTCAAAACAGGCCTGGATGCCTGCTTCCTGAAATATACAATCCCACCCACAAAACTAAAATAACATACATGGATAATTGTGCTACTTCACTGATAACAATCCTGCTCCCTTCTCAGCTGTTAAAGGCCATTTAACGCATCAGTGCTTAAAAAAGACATGAAAGCTGTGAATACATTAGCAAACAAAAGAGACCTCCATTTTCATAAAACATAAAAACATAACAGGCCAATTAGCCCAGTGGGGCAACTCATTTACCTACAGCCTAGGGTCTGGGCTTTTCTTGCACTGCACATGAGTACGCAAAGCCTTCTTCAAATAAGTGTATCCATCATGAGCTGGAGGTACACTGTAAACTGTACACTGTAAAAAAAAAACTTTTTTAAAGTTAATTTTACAGTAAAATACTGGCAAGTGGGTTGCCAGAACTATATAAATAATAGTAACAATATGTTACGGTAGCAGGCTGTATATCTAACAAATGTTAAATGCATATCATTATTTTACTGTAAATAATACAATTGTTTACACTTCAGCAATTTCATACCTTTGCTATTTTACAGACTTTTACCATAAAATTCATGGACATTTTTACAGTGTAAACTGACACTGCAGCAGCTAACCCTGCAGCCCAACGCTGCTGCAGCCCAACGCTGATGCTGCCCAACGCTGATGAAACCCAACGCTACTGCAGCCCAATGCTGATTCAGCCCAACGCTGATGAAACCCAACGCTGATGCTGCCCAACGCTGATGCTGCCCAACGCTGCTGCTGCCCAACGCTGCTGCAGCCTAACGCTGCTGCAGCCCAACGCTGATGAAACCCAACGCTGCTGCAGCCCAATGCTGATGCAGCCCAACGCTGCTTCTGGATGCATCGGCACAATGCTAATGTCCCAGCAGGCAAAGGGACAGGAATGCGACCTTTGACCCCCCGATCTGGTCTGCACAGCGGTGCAGAGCTGCAGCAAGGCTGGACTGGGACAGTCAGGAAGTAAAAGGAGCAGAAAGAAGAGCTAAGCACAGACCTACAGTTAGAGTCATCTTTATTTACAGTGTCCTGGCTGGAAGGACTTAAAAGAGATGAAATGCTTTAGGTTCACGTTTTCAGGATCCATGATTCACTACACAGTTGACATTTTTTTTAAGTTTTTTTTTTTATCTTTGACTTTTTTAATACAGAATCCATTCAGCTGTAATGTGAACGTTTCGCAGCAGAGCCCACATGTGCTCTACTGGTACAGGGAACAAAGAAGAAAACAAAGAAAGAGAAAAGGCTTATAAAATGAAATCTAGCCTACAGCACAAAAAGAAAAAAGTGAAGAAAAAACAATACAAATATGGGAATAAAAAGAAACCACTCTTCCATAAAAAAGCATGTCTTTTTTTTCATTATCTTCCTCATCAATATCATTATCGTCAGTAATATGTTCAGAATGCAGGGTGAGGGACAGGAGGTGGGACTGCGGTTATGAAAATAGTGTGGGAGGGCGAAAAGACTGTGAGTCTGTCTGTCTGTCTGTGTGCGTGTCTGCCTGTTTGTCTGTATGTCTGTCTGTCTGTCTGCGTATGTGTGTCTGCCTGCCTGCGTGTCTGTCTGTCTGCCTGCGTATCTGTGTGTCTGTCTGTCAGTCTGTCTGCATGTCTGTCTGTCTGTCTGTCTGTCTGCGTATGTGTCTGTATGTCTGCGTGTCTGTCTGTCTGTCTGCCTGCGTATCTGTCTGTCAGTCTGTCTGCATGTCTGTCTGTCAGTCTGTCTGTCTGTGTCTGCGTGTCTACCTGCCTGCGTGTCTGTCTGTCTGTCAGTCTGTCTGCATGTCTGTCTGTCAGTCTGTCTGTCTGTGTCTGCGTGTCTGCCTGTGTGTCTGTCTGTCTGCGTATGTGTGTCTGTATGTCTGCGTGTCTGCATGTGTCTGTCAGTCTGTCTGTGTCTGCCTGCCTGCGTGTCTGTCTGTCTGCCTGCGTATCTGTGTGTCTGTCTGTCAGTCTGTCTGCATGTCTGTCTGTGTCTGCCTGTCTGCGTGTCTGCCTGCCTGCGTATCTGTGTCTCTGTCTGCGTGTCTGTCTGCATGTCTGTCTGCGTGTCTGCATATCTGTGTCTCTCTGCGTATCTGTGTGTCTGTCTGCGTGTCTGTCTGTCAGTCAGTCTGTCTGTCTGTCTGCGTGTCTGTATGTCTGTCTGTGTATCTGTGTGTCTGTGTGTCTGTCTGCGTGTCTGTGTATCTGTTTGTCTGTCTGTGCATCTGTGTGTCTGTCTGCGTGTCTGTATGTCTGTCTGTCTGTATATCTGTGTGTCTGTCTGCGTGTCTGTGTATCTGTTTGTCTGTCTGTGTATCTGTGTGTCTGTCTGCGTGTCTGTCTGTCTGTCTGTGTATCTGTTTGTCTGTCTGTGTATCTGTGTGTCTGTCTGCGTGTCGGTCTGTCTGTCTGCGTGTCTGTCTGTCTGTCTACGTGTCTGTCTGTCTGTCTGCGTATATGTCTGTCTGTCTGTGCCTCTTGCTGCTCAGCTGGATGAACTGGGTCAAAGGCCCCCCCCCCCCCCAGGCTGAGGTGAAGGGCCAGAAGAGTCCTGACCCTGCCCCCCTCCCCACAGAACGTCCTCCCATTGGCCAGGGAAGAGTTGTGGGGGCTGGGCCACAGTTGTCCCGGCGATGCAGTTTGGGGGAGGAACAGCACACACACTGCACAAGGCCAGAGTGACCGGAGGGAGAAGCGGACGGGTGAATGGGCAGGGCAGAGTGGTCCCGGGCAGCCTGCTCCGGAACGCACCACCCCCCCCCCCCCCCCCACACACCTCTCCGTCCCCCCATCTCACCGGTCCAGCTCTTCTTCATCAAGTGCAGAACAGGTTCGCACCGCAAGGGAGGGGAATGACAATCCGTGTGAGTATTCCAAATCAATGAGGGGGGGCAAAAAAAACAAAACAAAAACACCAAGTAATGAACCGGTCAAACAACCAGCTCATCTCCTCAACCCTTCGGCAGTCGGGCTGAACCGATCGCAGTCCATAATTTAGGTCTGATAAAGAAGAACCATTTTTTCCTGGGCGTGGCTAAGTCAGAGCTCCGCCCACAAGTACAAGCAGACTCCATATAGGTGCATTTACACACACGCACGCACGCACAAATGCACGCACACACACACACACAAATGCATGCACACAAACACGCACGCACGCTCGCACACACAAATGCATGCACACAAACACACGCACGCACACACAAATGCATGCACACGAACACACGCACGCACGCACGCGCACACAAATGCATGCACACAAACACACACACGCACGCACGCACACACAAATGCACGCACACACACACACAAACACACACACATGCGTGCACACACACGTGCCTGCAAGCACACACGCACACACACATGCGCGCTCACACACACGCACACACACCTCTAAGGGGCTGTAAGTGTTCCTTTGTGTGCAGCGCAGACAGTGTGGGTGTGGCTGACTGACACCAGTCCTCTCCCCCCCCCCGTCTGTTCCACAGCAGTTCCAAAACTGAACGAGTCCCCAAACGTGCTCCCCCTAAACTGACAACCATCATGTGTGTGCAGACAAATATACACAGAGATGTAATCACACACATCTGCACAGACACACTCACACACTCGCACACGCCCAGTCGCACACACAGACACTCAATTTGTATGTCCATATATTCCAAGAATAAAATCTTCTAAATAAAATACATGTATCTGTGAATACCTGGGAGGGGAAAGAGGTACAGAGAGAGAGAGAGAGGAGAGAGAGAGTGGGAGAGAGAGAGAGGTAGAGAGAGAGAGAGAGAGTGAGAGGTACAGAGAGAGAGAGAGTGAGAGGTACAGAGAGAGAGACAGAGGGAGAGAGAGTGAGAGGTACAGAGAGAGAGAGAGGCAGGAGGAGAGAGAAGAAGCAGTGGTGGCCTCAGTGTGCTGACCGGCCGATAGTCCCAGACTGAGCGGGGCTTGCGCTGTCCTGTAGCGCCTCACCCGCTACCTCATTACCCAGCAGTTCCACATCCGCTGTCCTTTCAAACCATATAAAAAACAAAGAAAAAACACACAAGATTCCAAGAGCCCCGATCACTGTTCACGAGCTGTCCGTTAGCGAGGCTTCAACTGTGTCCTGAAGATGGGGGGAGAAAGAGAGAGATGTAGGGAGGGAGGGAGGGAAGAAGGGATGGGTGGTGAACAGACGAAGATGACCTCCATAGAGCAGAGGAATCCAAATTCCAGTCCGAGAGAGAGGTGCACACTATTGAGGTGGGAGGGGCCGCGGGCCGGGGGCGGGGCTAAGGGAGAGTGGGAGGAGCGCGATCAGTCTGGCTGCAGCGGTGGGTGGGACCTGTGTGTCATTTTGGCCAGACGAGGACAGGGTGTCGAAACAGAGAAACGAGGGAACGAGGGAGCGTGTCTGATGGAGGGATGTCCTCCTCTGCTTTCCCGTGCGCTCTCTCTCTCTCTCTCTCTCTCTCTCAGCAGTACAGGGATCCCTCTGTTCTCCCCAGGGGGCGGGGCTGCCGCTGATGGTCCATCATACCTCCAGGAAACGCGAGCTGCTGGCCTTGGTGTGGAACGGCTCGGACCACATGCGTCGCAGGTCCCCCTGAGAGAGAGAGGGGGAGAGAGGGAGAGGGGGAGGGGGAAGGAGGGAGAGAGAATTTAAAAGCCCTTTATTTGGATGCTAACCATTTCAAAACAATGACAAATTCTAAATAATAACATTACATTACATTACAGGCATTTGGCAGACGCTCTTATCCAGAGCGACGTACAACAAAGTGCTTCTTGATTTAAAATTCAAGCCTCAACTGAATTCAGAACTGACCCGAACTCTGAACCATAAAGCATCAACGACAAATCGCTAATTTAAACCAATCACAGCATTTTGAAGTGTAGAACAAACTTTTTTCTGATTGGCCGAATCAAGTCAGTTGCTGACTGTTATCTCCAGGTATTATGGGCGGAGCTAAACCCCAGCCTCCTGTGGCTCAATGTGCCCCCCTCACCTTCAGGTAGGCCATGGTGAGCAGGGGCAGGAGGGTGAAGGGCACCAGGTACAGCAGCGCAGGCTGGGCGGCACGGTGGATCCTGGAAGCCACGGTGGCAGTCAGCAGACCTGCGGGAGAGAGGGAGCACGCGCGATCAGACCCCGGAGAGAGAGGGAGCACGCAGAGAGAGGGAGCACGCGCGGAGAGAGAGAGGGAGCACGCGCAGAGAGAGAGGGAGCACGCGCAGAGAGAGAGAGGGAGCACGCGCAGAGAGAGAGAGGGACGCGCAGAGAGAGAGAGGGAGCACGCGCGGAGAGAGAGAGGGAGCACGCGCGGAGAGAGAGAGGGAGCACGCGCAGAGAGAGAGAGGGAGCACGCGCAGAGAGAGAGAGGGAGCACGCGCAGAGAGAGAGAGGGAGTGCGCGCAGAGAGAGAGAGGGACGCGCAGAGAGAGAGAGGGAGCACGCAGAGAGAGAGGGAGCACGCGCAGAGAGAGAGAGGGACGCGCAGAGAGAGAGAGGGAGCACGCAGAGAGAGAGGGAGCACGCGCAGAGAGAGAGAGGGAGCACGCGCAGAGAGAGAGAGGGAGCACGCGCAGAGAGAGAGAGGGAGCACGCGCAGAGAGAGAGAGGGAGCACACGCAGAGAGAGAGAGGGAGCACACGCAGAGAGAGAGAGGGACGCGCAGAGAGAGAGAGGGAGTGCGCGCAGAGAGAGAGAGGGACGCGCAGAGAGAGAGAGGGAGTGCGCGCAGAGAGAGAGAGGGACGCGCAGAGAGAGAGAGGGAGCACGCGCAGAGAGAGAGAGAGGGAGCACGCGCAGAGAGAGAGAGAGGGAGCACGCGCAGAGAGAGAGAGGGAGCACGCGCAGAGAGAGGGAGCACGCGCAGAGAGAGAGAGGGAGCACGCGCAGAGAGAGAGAGGGAGCACGCGCAGAGAGAGAGAGGGAGTGCGCGCAGAGAGAGAGAGGGAGCACGCGCAGAGAGAGAGAGGGAGTGCGCACAGAGAGAGAGAGGGAGCACGCAGAGAGAGGGAGCACGCGCGGAGAGAGAGAGGGAGCACGCGCAGAGAGAGAGAGGGAGCACGCGCAGAGAGAGAGGGAGCACGCGCGGAGAGAGAGAGGGAGCACGCGCAGAGAGAGAGAGGGAGTGCGCGCAGAGAGAGAGAGGGAGCGCGCGCAGAGAGAGAGAGGGAGTGCGCGCAGAGAGAGAGAGGGACGCCCAGAGAGAGAGAGGGAGTGCGCGCAGAGAGAGAGAGGGAGCACACGCAGAGAGAGAGAGAGGAAGCACGCGCAGAGAGAGAGAGGGAGCACGCGCAGAGAGAGAGAGGGAGCACGCGCAGAGAGAGAGAGGGAGTGCGCGCAGAGAGAGAGAGGGACGCCCAGAGAGAGAGAGGGAGCACGCGCAGAGAGAGAGAGGGAGCACGCGCAGAGAGAGAGAGGGACGCCCAGAGAGAGAGAGGGACGCCCAGAGAGAGAGAGGGAGTGCGCGCAGAGAGAGAGAGGGACGCCCAGAGAGAGAGAGGGACGCCCAGAGAGAGAGAGGGAGTGCGCGCAGAGAGAGAGAGGGACGCCCAGAGAGAGAGAGGGAGCACGCGCAGAGAGAGAGAGGGACGCCCAGAGAGAGAGAGGGACGCCCAGAGAGAGAGAGGGACGCCCAGAGAGAGAGAGGGACGCCCAGAGAGAGAGAGAGGGAGTGCGCGCAGAGAGAGAGAGGGACGCCCAGAGAGAGAGAGGGAGCACGCGCAGAGAGAGAGAGGGAGCACGCGCAGAGAGAGAGAGGGAGCACGCGCAGAGAGAGAGAGGGAGTGCGCGCAGAGAGAGAGAGGGACGCCCAGAGAGAGAGAGGGAGCACGCGCAGAGAGAGAGAGGGAGCACGCGCAGAGAGAGAGAGGGAGTGCGCGCAGAGAGAGAGAGGGACGCGCAGAGAGAGAGAGGGACGCGCAGAGAGAGAGAGGGAGTGCGCAGAGAGAGAGAGAGGGAGCACGCGCAGAGAGAGAGAGAGAGAGCACGTGCGGGGAGACAGACAAACTGACTGCCCGTCCACAGCTTTGCCAAGGAGGTGGATAAATACTAAAACTGCTGTGGCTACTGTGGTTGCTGTGACTTGTGTTTCATGTGTCAGAACCAAAGGCCTGACTTACCTATCCATGCAAGTAAAACAGTTTTAAAAAACACAACGTTACCAAGTCATTCATGTAATGTTCATGAAGTTCTACATAAATTTACATTGAGGCATTTAGCAGACACCCAAAGAGGACACGACAGAAAAGCTGCTGAGAGAACTCGGAGAGAACGCGGTATCCACGGCGCTGAGAGAACGTGGTATCCATGGCGCTGAGAGAACGTGGTATCCATGGCGCTGAGAGAACGTGGTTTCCATGGCGCTGAGAGAACGCGGTATCCACGGCGCTGAGAGAACGCGGTATCCACGGCGCTGAGAGAACGTGGTATCCATGGCGCTGAGAGAACGCGGTATCCACGGCGCTGAGAGAACGTGGTATCCATGGCGCTGAGAGAACGCGGTATCCACGGCGCTGAGAGAACGCGGTATCCACGGCGCTGAGAGAAAGTGGTATCCATGGCGCTGAGAGAACGCGGTATTGGTTGAGAGAACAGGGTATCTCTTGAGAGAGCGGGGTATCTGCTGAGAGAGCGGGGTATCTGCTGAGAGAGCGGGGTATCAGCTGAGAGAGCGGGGTATCAGCTGAGTGACCGGGGCATTTGCTGAAAGAGCGGGGCATTTGCTGAGAGAACGCACGGTCCTACTTACCCACGAAGTATCCGATGAGGGTGCAGTGGAAGTAGGACACGCGCTGCATGCGGCCGGACATGTTCCCCGGCCCCACCGCCTCCCCGCTCGCCTGCTTCTTGTAGTTGTCGTAGCGCAGGACGAAGCAGAGCAGCAGGCCCGGCATCACGATGTCCCCGATACCCAGCATGGAGAAGTGGCTACCTGTGGAACTGAGAGACAGAGACAGAATGTTTATTGTTTGTTGTACCCATGCTTTGGCAATACGTATATACACTCACCGGCCACTGCATTAGGTCCACCAATTCAAATGCAAACTACAGCCATTAACGCAAATATCTAATCAGCTAATCACGTGGCAGCAACTGAATGCATTTAGTCATGTAGACATGGTCAAGACGATCTGCTGAAGTTCAAACCAAGCATCAGAATGGGGAAGAAAGGTGATTTAAGTGACTTTGAACGTGGCATGGTTGTTGGTGCCAGACCGGCTGGTTTGAGTATTTCAGAGACTGCTGATCTACTGGGATTTTCAAGCACAACCATCTACAGAGTTTACAGAGAATGGTCCGAAAAAGAGAAAATATCCAGTGAGCAGCAGTTCTCTGGGCGAAAATGACTTGTTGATGGCAGAGGTCAGAGGAGAATGGCCAGACTGGTTAGAGCTGATAGAAAGGCAACAGTAACTCAAATAACCACTCGTTACAACCGAGGTATGCAGAAGAGCATCTCTAAACGCACAACACGTCTAACCTGGAAGCAGATGGGCTATAGCAGCAGCCACTCCTGTCACCTAATGAAATGGCCGGTGAGTGTATGTGTATAAATATATATATATATATATATATATATAGTTCATGCCAATAAAGCTTATTTGAATTGAATTGAGAGAGAGAGAGACAAAGGGGGGGAGAGAGAGGGGGAGGGGGGGACAGAGAGAGGGGAGGGGGGAGGGAGAGAGAGGGGAGGGGGGAGGGAGGGAGAGAGAGAGGGGGAGGGAGACAGAGGAAGGGGAGGAAGACGGATGTCAGTTCACACCTGGCATCAGAATGTGTCTCCACGTGTCTCGAGTGACCACTTGTGATCGGATCTCACTTCCCCGCGCAATATGCAAATAAACACATACATCATTTCCGTTTGCAACGCGCTTTTCGAAATTTTCAAACGTTGTGGACAAAGCCAGCTTACGCGATTTGAGAACCAACAAAAATTATAGTTCTATCCACTTCCATTTTGCTCCAGAAAACGATGTCAGATAGGTCTATTAGCAAACACATGGCTTAGCTATGCCCAGAAGTCCTCAATAATAATAGTATTTTCCAAGAAATTACGAAAAATCGTTGACAACGTTTCTTTAGGTGCAGCGTCTTTTACTGCTACCACAGAGTGAATGCGTAAGTGAATGCGATAAGAATATTTTCAGTTACGCTGACCTATAAAATGCTATTCCAAAAGCAAAATTAGACATGTCATACATCGTTAGAAAGCTTATACTCTCACCTGCTGAATAAATGAATTGTCAATCAAGCCAGACTGTACTAAAAAGGGCGACAACGCCGTAAAAAACACGTGTGGTATTACGCACAGCTATCTGGAAGGTACCCAGGCATCACAAATGCCTGTATATTTCACAAACGGATTGTCCAAGACAATATATGACCACTCAGTCTCAAAAGGGACATCTCTATGCATAAAACCAATGGTAAGGTTGTATATTTATTCAAGATTTAGTCCCAGATATTGACTGTAGAATGACATGGTATCATTTTTTAAAACTTTGTCTCGTTTATTTCGTTATTCAGTGCGGCTTCTTGTTGTTTCGCACTTTAATATGACGCCGTTGGCGTGCCAGTGAGTACGTACTTCCGCTTATGCAGAGGATGTCAGCTGACTAGGCGGTCCTTCAATGTGGCCCAGGACGCATTCGTAGGGGTGGGCGATATGACGATATTAGATCGTGAACTATTAAAATGTCTCCACTATTTGCCTTTCCAGAGAGATCGGGAGTATCGGGCTACAGTGAAACTGCACATTCTATCAGTTGCACTGACAACGCTTTTTTTTTAGTACTTTCGCGATTTTTTCTGTGCCGGCAGAAGTGGTCCAGCGCTATCTTTTGGTTGCTAAGGGGACGTGTATCGACTACCCCATATAAATGAATGGAACTTGACATAAATTTGCTAGCATACTGTAGAAGCGTCCTATCTTGCACATTTTTGAGATTAATATGAGAAAGGGTGGTCGCTATCAGCACGTCTAGAAATCCGTACATATTCACTTTTGTAAACCAAGTCGCAGGTCGCAAAATAACCGTTAGGAAAGCAGTTTGAAATTATTAAGCAACGTCATAAAGCAACGTCATTGCTTTTAATGGGTCGCGATGAGATAATTCAGAGCGTGTTGCTTGTCTTAAAGTTGATATTGTAAATAAGACTCTATTAATGTTCTACATGCATATGTATGAAGTCGGTTTTTTACATTTAGACAGTTTATTATGTGTATTTTTTCACAGGACTTACATTTTAATAGGTAACGATGCTACCTATTAAAGTTACATTACATTACATTACATAAAGTTCTCTCTAATAAATATGTACTATACATGTAAATACACTACCGGTTAAGGTGGTCGATACACGTCCCCCCCCTCGGGTGGTCGATAATAGGTGCTCTCACTCTAGCTAGCCATATAGTTACTACAGGTGCACCGTGGGTCTGGACGGTTTCGTGCTTATTTGACAAAATAGCGGCATGGCTGACACTACAGAGGAGTTGGTCCCTAAAAAAATTTGACGTCTGTGATATGGAACTGGTTTGGCTTTTCCAAAACCAACACGGTGCAAAACACCGTTATTTGCAAAGTTTGCAAAGAAAATGTTTGCACATCAGATGGCAACACGACAAATCTTTTTAATCACCTCAAGAGAAAGCATTGGTGAATGTTAATACTTTGCAGAATTGCACTTGATTAAAATCTGGTACTTTAGCCCAAATGGTCTCTGTTATTCTCTTTTTTTAAGGTTTTGTTTCCTTGAAGGGCAATATTTTCTTAAACAGGGATATTAGTTTGATTGCACTGTTAATTAACTTGCAAAATAGTCTTAAATTCCAAGATGAAAAAGAATTGTGATCATATCGTGTATCGTGATCATGCCTGAAAAAAATTGTGATATGATATTTTTGCCATATCGCCCACCCCTACGCATTGGTGTTCACACTGCTAAAAGAATGTGGCCATATGCGACCCAGACCACCTTCGAATGTGGTCTGACGCCGGGCACCCACCGCACGCGTAGCGTAAGCGGCGCGTAAGCAGCACGGCGAAGCAGCGTGGCGCGGCGCGTAGCGTGTCTCCACTGGTTCCGTTTGTGTCGCGCAAAGGCTTGCTTAAAGCTCTATATTCCTAGTAGCTCTCGCAGTCTGCAGTGGGATTACATCATGTATTTCACGTTTGTTCACGACTGTTGATTATGGGTTAAGTGAATACTTTGGTGAGAGACCTTTTTCAGTTTGTTAATTTGGTAATATTTCGTTAACTCATGTAAATACGTGAGAAAGTAAACGCTTTCAAGAATTACCATAAGCTTAAATCGCAACGTAGCCTGCATAATAATCAATCTCAAACTGTATTAATTTATTTGCTTGGTTAACAAGCGTGCCAATTTCATGAAGAATATGCAATGATCATAACAATAATAAATAATCCGTAATCAACCATTGGGAATTCCCGTGTTGTCTTGTCATTCACGTCAAAACATTTATAGGATCAGATTTGGTAAAATCAGCTAATCATCAAAAAGATGAACAGCGTAACAGTTTAATCTTGAAGGGATATGAACACCACAACGCCATGAACACCGGAAGCTTTGAAGTACAAGTGCAATAAAGGCTTGCTTACAACTTCATTTATAAAATAGATGCATTTTCATCGGCAAGACCAGTAAATAATCTGATTTTTGTAAAGCTCTGTGGATTATCTGATTTTTATTAACAAGCCCTTTTTGAAAGCACGGCGAACGAAGACATCGGAGAAGTTAAATAGGCTGAGTAATGGCTGGTTAAAAACTACCTTCCAACACTCGAGGTAACAAACCGCTGCTCGGTGCATTCACTTCTACGTCATTCAATAGGCTACGTCTTTCTGTGGTGTATTTTCAAATTTACCCCACCCCCTCCGCAAAATAAGATAGCGAAACTAAGTTTGCCTTTTCCCCAGGTTCCAGTTTTTTTTTTTTTTTTCTGCAAGGACAATACAAAAACGAAAAGGCTTGCATTTTTTTAGCTGCTTATAAAATATCTGGGAGGTAACTAGGGACACACCCCCAGTAATATAAGGATGAAATATAAATCAGAGCATGTATACCTAGCATTTTAGAGCATATTTCTGTGTATAAACAGGCCATCGCGAGCTTCGCAGCCGGTACGCGACGCGTTCGCATCTGGTGGAGACGACGTCGCCCAATGCCGTTGTAATAACAGTACTTCAACTACGCTTCAGTTACGTGCGTAATACGCGCGTAGTGCGCTCGCGGTCGATACGTGTGCGGTGGGTGCCCAGCTTGAGTGATCGGATATCAATGCGTCCTCGGTGCGTTCATACCTGTAGTTAGCGCTGTCCACTTGTGATCGGATGCCCAAGACGCATTTTAACGCCAGGTCTGAACAGGGCCAGAGAGAAAGGGAGAGGGAAAGACAGAAAGAGAGGGGAGCAGAGCGGTGTTCCCTGTACCTGGGGAAGACCAGTTTTCCGGGGAGGGAAAGGCGGGGCACGTCCCGGCCCACGCCGGGTCCGAGGTGCAGTTTGCGCGAGAGCACGTCCAGCGGGTTGTCTGCAGGCTGCGTGGCCACCTTCACCATCACATTGCTGTTGAAGATGTAGGCGGAGAAGAAAACCTGGGGGAGTGGAGAGGGAGGAGTCACACATACGCCAAACACACTCCACTCCACTCAGGTCCTTTATCTGCTTCACAGGCAGGTTACAAAAGAGCAAACACAATATGCTCGACGACACATCCGTAAGTACAAACAACAGACATGAGATTTAAAAACAAGCAGAAAATACTTAAAGTGCAACTGTGGGTTGCCTGATAATGGTCAATGAATTAATGGCATGTGGGATGAAGGAGTTGCTGGTTCTGTTGAAGTTGAATTTGGGTAACCTGAATCTACACCCACATGGACAGAACTGGTTCTCTTGAACTAGCCCAAACCCTGAATCTACACCCACATGGGTGCAGCTGGTTCTCTTGAACTAGCCCAAACCCTGAATCTACACCCATATGGACAGAGCTGGTTCTGTTGAACTAGCCCAAACCCTGAATCTGCACCCACATGGATGGAGCAGGTTGTGTGTGTGAGACAGACTGCATGTTTTGTGTGTGTGTGTATGTGTGTGTGTGAGACAGGTTATATGGTTTGTGTGTGTGCTGTGTGTGAGACAGGCTGCATGTTTTGTGTGTGTGTGTGTGTGTGTGTGAGACAGGCTGTATGGTTTGTGTGTGTATGTGTGTGAGACAGGCTGTATGGTTTGTGTGTGTGTGTGAGAGAGACAGGCTGTATGGTTTGTGGGTGCGTGTGCGTATGTGTGTGTGTGAGACAGGCTGTATGGTTTGTGTGTGTGCGTGTGTGTGTGTGTGTGTGAGAGACAGGCTGTATGGTTTGTGTGTGTATGTGTGTGAGACAGGCTGTATGGTTTGTGTGTGTGTGTGTGTGTGAGAGAGACAGGCTGTATGGTTTGTGGGTGCGTGTGCGTGTGTGTGTGTGTATGTGTGTGTGTGAGACAGGCTGTATGGTTTGTGTGTGTGTGTGGGTGCATGTCTCTGTGTGACTGGCAAAAAACTGAACTTCCTGGTAAGAGTTTCATTCTACATGATAGTAAGAGCTTTCAGCAATGTGCGAGAAAAACTTAAAGATTTAGAGAAACCTTTGGTTTTGACAGTTTGATATTCAAACACGTGGGTAAAAAAATGAACTAGCTGGAAACTGTTATTCTACCATTCATACAAAGTTAATTAGGTTAATCAAATTGCACACAAGCCTGTTTGCCCTTCCATTTAATAACATCCAAGCTTACAAGGCCTGTTCTAAAAAATCATATGCAATTCATCTATATTGACTTTTGTGTTTCTCCAAATAATAATTCATCCAAATGAAATGCTGCTCACATTCATCAGGAAGTCACTTTTCATTAGGTTTCCAAAAGAATTTCTACTGCAAAAATGTTCAAAGCATTTCTAAAATATTCAAGGGAAGGACAGGAGGGGGGAGGATGGGGGGGCTGAGAGAGTGAGCTGCTTTGCTGAAGGGATGGTGAAATATATTTTGACTTCATTCTGAAAATGTGGGGGGACAAATGAAACTTTAGTTAATGGGAAACACTGAGCAGCCATGAAATAGCTCAACGGCCATTACGATTGAAAAATCAATAACACACCGGCTATCGAAGAGCTGTTTCAAGCAGGATCGGGGGGTGGGGGGGAGCAAGTGTGAAGGTGGAATTTGGGGGGCGAGGGAGTAGGGGGGTGAGGGGAATTTGAGAGGTACATGGGGGGATTGGGAGGATTGGGGGGGGGGGTGGGGGGAACTCAAACTCTTACCCAGAAGACGTCGTAGATGAGCAGTCCAGACAGCAGCAAGCACGAGACTTTGAGACTGGGCAGCCGGACAAAGGCGATCATGGCCACACACAGACCCATAGCCAGGGCTGCAGAGAGAGAGAGAGAGACGTCAGATACACACGCACACGCACACAGACCCATAGCCAGGGCTGCAGAGAGAGAGAGAGAGAGACGTCAGATACACACACACACACACACACACACACACAGACCCATAGCCAGGGCTGCAGAGAGAGAGAGAGAGACCCATAGCCAGGGCTGCAGAGAGAGAGAGAGAGAGACGTCAGATACACACACACACACACACACACACACACACACACACACACACACACACACACACACACACACACACACTCATACACACACACACACACACACACACACACACACACACACACACACACACACACACACACACACACACACACTCATACACACACACACACACACACACACACACACACACACACACACACACACACACACACACACACACACACACACATCGCCAGAGCTGCAGAGAGAGAGAGAGAGACGTCAGATACACACACACACACACACGCACACGCACACAGACCCATTGCCAGGGCTGCAGAGAGAGAGAGAGCCATCACACATACACATACACACACACACACACACACACACACACAGACACAGACCCATCGCCAGAGCTGCAGAGAGAGTTGTCAGACGCACGCACGCACGCACACACACGCACCGTCCATCAGTAGCCAGTGTCCTGTCAGCACCCAGATGAGCACGAGCATGACGGACAGGGAGAAGGAGAGCAGCTCGGCCAAGGTGAAGCGCCCACAGCAGCCAAAGGATATCCTGTGAGGGGGAAAGGGGGGGGGGGGTTAGAACCAAAAAGAACAGCCCCGCCGCTTTCACCTACTGAAGGACCAGGCCAGCCTGCTGCTGCGAGAAGCACACACACACACACACACACACACACACACATTCTCACACACTCACACACACACATACTCACACTCAGACACACATTCACACACATGCTCACACACACATTCACACATACTCACACATTCACACTCATACTCTCACACACACACACACACACACACATGCTCACACTCACACACACTCACATTCACACACACACTCACACATTCACACTCATACTCACACACACACACACATTCACACTCACACACACACGCACATTCACACACACATTCACACTCACACACATACACACACACATACTCACACTCAGACACACATTCACACACATGCTCACACACACATTCACACATACTCACACATTCACACACATGCTCACACACACACACACACACTCACATTCACACACACGCTCACACACACACTCACACATTCACACTCATACTCACACACACACACATTCAGACACACACACACACTCACACTCACACATTCACACTCACACACACATTCACACACGCTCACACACAGACTCACACTCACACTCATACTCTCACACACACACATACTCACTCACACACACATTCACACACATGCTCTCACACACACACACACACACACTTACACATTCACACTCACACACACACACACATACTCACATTCACATTCACACACACACATACTCACACATTCACACACACATTCACACTCATACTCTCACACACACACACACATACTCACACTCACACACACTCACACACACATGCTCACACACACTCACACTCACACACTCACCTGTGCGATCCTGAGGCAAACACTGTTTATGCATAACACTGAATAAATCACAATAAGCGCAACACTGCTGTGTATGTCATGACAGAACAGTGAATAAGTCACAACACAAGCAGGTGGAGGCGCAGGCTACTCTGCAGGTGGCACAGAGGATACTAACCAAAATAAAACCTGCACTACACATTAAATGCACACAAATGCATTCAAACGGAGATCTCTGTAGATCAGATCCCACAGAGTAAGACCAGAGGGTGGAGATCTCGGTAGATCCAGAGAGTAAGGCCAGAGGGTGGAGATCTCTGTAGATCAGTAAAACCAGTAACACTGACTGACCCAAACCCATTAACCTCTTAAGGAACAAGCCAAATTTTGCCAATCCTTGTCCATTTAGGGGGTACCCTATTGAAAGCTTTATAACTCCAGACGTGAACACCACAGAGACTTGAAAAATGGCTTAAATGAAGCAAGACATTTGTACAATTTACAATACTAACACAGATTAGTTTATATTCATAATTTTGGAAGAAATAAAGTGCCACAAATGCAATTGTTTTGACAAAAAATCCAAAATAAATTTGCACTTTTTAAGTTCGCAATGAAATACTGCGAGATTGAATATATGCAGGAGGTTAAACTATACATGTGCTAGGTCAAAAACTTCTTGACCACAAGTTCATAAAATCTAAGGGTGGATATGTAGAACTACTATAGATGTATGAAGCAAAAACTAAGCAGTGTACCCAGCATCTCCAAATCTATCCAAAATGTCTAAATTATGCATTGCTGTAAATCATAACATATCCATGTATTTCACTACAAATCAACTGTTTTGACTCAAGAAAATCACTGTTGCATAATTTTCAAATGGGAATTACAAGCTTTCAGTCAGTACAGTGGTCTAAAATAGCTAGGTGTCCAGAAACATATCCAAAATCTCTCCAAAATTGAATAAAATGTTTTTTGTCCATTATAAAGCATATAAATGAGCCCCTTATGAGGGTTTAAGATGAAACATTGCTATCAGATTAAAAAAATAATGCAAAAACATTGTCACACAATGCGGTACAGTACCTAAATGTGTAATAATTAACTCGTGTGTATTTCTATACTCTGTACTCTCGTATGTTTTATTGTATGGGGATGAGACAACATGAAAACAATTTTCACCCGTCCACCACGTTTTGGCAATGTTCCAGCTCTGACGTCATCACTGTTGCATGCTTCACAAAAACTATTACACTTCTGTCTAACGCTTACATTACAGTGTGAAATATTTACATTATATAACACCACTAACCTATTTAAAAATACTCAATTTCAAAAAGAACGTATATAACCGAAATATTTTGAACGATAATACTTACATAGCAATGGTGAAATCTCCTCTATGTTCAGTAGATAGAGACAGAGAGACAGTATCAATTATATTGTTCTATTCGCTTCTGTTTTGCTCCAGAAAACGATGTCAGCTAGGTCTATCAGCAAACATATGGCTTAGCTATGTTCAGAAGTCCTCAATAATAATAGTATTTTCCAAGAAATTACGAAATATCCTTGAACATGTTTCGTTAGGTGCATCGTATTTGTCTGCTAACAGTGTGATTGCGTAAGTGAATGCTATGCTAAGAATATTTTCTGTTACGCTGACCTATAAAACGCTATTCCGAAAGCAGAATTAGACATGTTATACATCGTTAGAAAGCTTATACTCTCGCCTACCGAATAAATGAATTGTAAATCTAGTCAGACTGTACTAAAAAGGGCGACGCCGCCGTAAACAACAGGTGTGGTGTTACGCACAGCTATTTTGGAAGATACCCAGGCGTCACAGATGCGCCTATATTTCCCAAACGGATTGTCCAAGACAATATATGACCACGCAGTCTCAAAAGGGACATCTCTACACGTAAAACCAACAGTAAGGTTTTATATTTATTCAATATTTAGTCCCAGATATTGACTGTAGAATGACATGGTATCATTTTTAAAAACTTTTTCTCGTTTATTTCGTTATTCAGTGAGCAGCGTTTTCACTGCTGTATAGGCATATCTTAGGGCTATTGTCAGGTTTATCTTGTTGCTATGACGGAATACGATTTTTTAGTGGTGAAAGAATATTTTTATGAATGCCAAGATAGACAATATTGTCCATTATGTCAAGGGTGGGGGGTGTTTTTTAGATGAGACTGCAGGGAGGGGGTGTGTGTTAAATGAACGACGGGAGCGACAATGGTGGGGCTGCGAAACTCCGTTTTCGGCATAGTTGTCATGTATCGTCTACTAATGAAACGGAAACAACGCGTTTCTGTTTTCATCTCACACGTTGGTTGCAGTAGCACCGAATGTTTGAGTTTAGTAATCTAGGCACGCGGGCGTGCCCACCACTAGGGGCAATGCGCTAAGAGGTTAATATGGACTGACCCAAACCCAGTAATACTGACTGACCCAAACCCAGTAACACTGACTGACCCAAAACTATTAACACTGACTGACCCAAACCCAGTATAAACTGAAAGCAGAAACTGTTGTTTCAGCACCACCCATTTGGGTAAAGCTTTTACTTTCTATGTTCCCGCCCACATTTCCCAAACTGCAAAGTGTAGTTTTTGTATTGCTGCAGGAAGGAGAGAAAGACAGGCATCCTGCAAGGTTGTGGTTTCAGTAAGTTGAACAGGAAATTGGTTTCAGCTTAAATAATTATTCTGATCTGTTCAGAAAAAAGGACAGGTGCACAGTGAGGCTGAGGAGATGCAGAGTAGCTTACTTGTTCTGTGGAGCGCAGGGCCGGGTCAGATACTGGCACATTGGCAGCAGGAGGAACGCAAACGCTATGGTGGCGAGGACTGGGGAGAAAGAGAGAAAGACAGACAGAAGGGTTAAGGGATACGAGGAGGGGGATGGAGGGGTCAACAGCAGTGATCAGAGGGGTGAGGTTCCAAAATCCCCAAACTGGGTGTAGGTGCCAATCACTCACTGGGAGGCGACATAGCTCAGGAGGTTCAGTGTGTGTGTGTGCGTGCCTGTGTGTGTGTGTGTTCTGTGTTCTCAGCCCTAAGTGATTACCCATGGGCTGTTTCTCCATTAGCTAGTACGTGCCTGTGTGTGTGTGTGTGTGTGTGTGTGTGTGTGTGTGTGTGTGTGCGTGCCTGTGTGTGTGTGTGTGTGTGCGTGTGTACGTGCCTGTGTGTGTGTGTGTGTGTGTGTGTGTGTGCGTGCCTGTGTGTGTGTGTGTGTGTGTGTGTGTGTGCGTGTGTACGTGCCTGGGTGTGTGTGTGTGTGTGTGCGTGCCTGTGTGTGTGTGTGCGTGTGTGTGTGCGTGTGTACGTGTGTACGTGCCTGTGTGTGTGTGTGTGTGTGCGTGCCTGTGTGTGTGTGTGCGTGTGTGTGTGTGTGCGTGTGTACGTGTGTACGTGCCTGTGTGTGTGTGTGTGTGTGCGTGCCTGTGTGTGTGTGTGCGTGTGTACGTGCCTGTGTGTGTGTGTGTGTGTGTGCGTGCCTGTGTGTGTGTGTGTGTTCTCAGCCCTAAGTGATTACTCCTCGGCTGTTTCTCCATTAGCTAGTACGTGCCTGTGTGTGTGTGTGTGTGTGTGTGTGTGTGTGTGTGAGATGTGTGTGTGTGTGTGTGTGTGTGGGTGTGTGTGTGTGTGTGTGAGATGTGTGTGTGTGTCTGTGTGTGTGCGTGCCCGTGTGAGTGTGTGTGTGTGTGTGAGATGTGTGTGTGTCTGTGTGTGTGCGTGCCCGTGTGAGTGTGTGTGTGTGTGTGAGATGTGTGTGTGTGTGTTCTGTGTTCTCAGCCCTAAGTGATTACTTGTGGGCTGTTTCTCCACTAGCTAGCCCGTAAGCGCAGGTACCTGCAGTGCAGATGGTGAAGACCACCTGGACAGAGTCGAAGAAGAAGAACATGACGAGGAGAGACACAGAGGCCCCGATTGGCAGGAAGAGAGCCTGTGTAGAATCAATAGTCTGAATACCTGTGAACAAGCACACAAACCAGATTAGCAAGCACATCCTGCAGCAAGGCTAATGTGTACACACAAGTGAAAGGCTATCACACACAACAGTACATCTAGTTCAATGCTAGTGAGTAAAGATTGTACATTCCACATAAAAACAATAGTTAAAAGAACAGATGACTGCTTTCAAACCAATGAGTGAAGAGGAAGTTGAGCAGATCCTTCCTGTCCAACACTGAGACCAAGGCCTGTTAATCTTAGACAACAGCAGCTAGCAGCAGACTCTCTGTCATAGTCTCTTCCAAATCCGCCTTGCTGGCAGATCACTTCACCGATTCAGCCTTAAGCTTAATGAAACAGTGGGCTCTCACTCACTCACTCTCTTCCTACAGATACTCACTGTTGTTGGTGTTGGTGTTGAAGGCGCCTGCTGGAGAGGGATTCCCATCCTTGTCCTTCTCCTGGTTCTCACAGTCCATGTTTAACGATCTAGAGGGAAAAATAAATGCGGGGGGGGTTTCAAAGTATTCAAACCATTGCACGTTTTATAAAGAGGAAAAATAACATTTATTTCTCCCTGCTGGACGTAGGCCTTCAGAAAGACTAGCTGATGCAGCGTCATAGAGCATGTGTGTGAGTGTGAGTGTGTGTGTGTGAGTGAGTGTGAGTGTGAGTGTGAGTGTGTGTGTGTGTGTGTGTGTGTGTGTGCATGCGTGTGTGTGTCTATGTGCGTGGGTGTGTGTGTGTGTGTGAGAGTGAGTGAGTGAGTGTGTGCGTGTGAGTGCATGTGTATATATGTATGTATGTGTGTTTGTGTGTGTGTGCGAGTACATGTGTATGCACATGCATGCATGTTTTGTGACAGGGTGTGTGCGTGAGTGTGTGTGTGTGTGTGTGCGAGTATGTGAGTGTGTGTGTGCATGTGTGTGTGCGAGTATGTGAGTGAGCGTGTGAGTGTAGGAGTGTGAGTATGTGACAATGCGAGTGTGTGAGTGTGGGAATGTGTGTGCGTGTGAGTGTGGGAGTGTGAGTATGTGACAGTGTGAGTGTGTGAATGTGAGTGTGTGTGTGAGTGTGAGTGTGTGTGTGCGTGCGTGTGAGCGTGGGAGTGTGAGTGTGCGTGTGAGTGTGGGAATGTGAGTGTGAGTATGTGACAGTGTGAGTGTGTGAGTGTGTGAATGTGAGTGTGAGTGTGTGTGTGCGTGTGAGCGTGGGAGTGTGAGTGTGGGAATGTGAGTGTGAGTATGTGACAGTGTGAGTGTGGGAATGTGAGTGACAGTGTGAGTGTGAAAACAGGCACCCTGCGTAACTCTAAGAGGCTCAAGTGTTTTAGAATGAAGGGGCAGGGCTTGCTACTAAAGCTCAGAGCTCTTTCTCCTGACCCGCTAGCCTAAGGAAGAAGCACACAAGCAGGGCTGTTCAGCTAGCTGCCCTGGCCCTGGACACTCAGGCCATAGCTCAATTTATATAATTTGTATCAAAAACAGTGCCTGTGTCCAGACATCTGAACAGCATCATGATACCTGCCCAAGAGTGACAGAATAATCAGCTCTACATGTTTTAAGAAGGCATCTAGTTTTTTAAGCACAAATGTGCAATACGTCTTATTTATACAGTGTTTTATAAGCATTATGGGGAATATATACTGCATATGCTTACTGTTTCAGAAAGCTGATACCCACAGTTCTAACCTTGGCCAACAGAAGGTTTTTATAGTTAATATTTGCAACAAAGAATTTAAATTGCATGAATACTTTCACAGCTTGTGATGAGGCTAGTTGTACTGAAGCTGCATGTTTTTGCCCTGCTGTTGCTAGCTCTAAGAAGCGAACAAACACCCCCCAGCCTTTAGCTTCCTCTACTGACTCACAGGAAAGGCCTCTGCGTTCCTTACAGCGCTCCCTACAGCGTTCCCCACAGCATTCCTCACAGCATTCCCCACAGTGTTCCCCACAGCGTTAGCCACATCATTCCCCACAGCGTTCCCCACAGTGTTCCCCACAGCGTTCCCCCTACAATGTTCCCCACAGCATTCCCCACAGCGCTCCCTACAGCATTCCCCACAGTGTTCCCTACAGCGGTCCCTACAGTGTTCCCTACAGCGTTCCCCCTACAGTGTTCCCCACAGCGCTCCCTACAGTGTTCCCCACAGCGTTCCCTACAGCTTTCCCCACAGCATCCCCCACAGCGTTCCCTACAGCGTTCCCCACAGCATTCCCTACAGCATTCCCTACAGCGTTCCCCACAGCGCTCCCTACAGTGTTCCCCACAGCGCTCCCTACAGTGTTCCCCACAGCGTTCCCTACAGCTTTCCCCACAGCATCCCCCACAGCGTTCCCTACAGCGTTCCCCACAGCATTCCCTACAGCGTTCCCCACAGCGTTCCCTACAGCGCTCCCACAACAGCGTTCCCCACAGTGTTCCCCACAGCGTTCCCCACAGTGCTCCCTACAGCGTTCCCCACAGCATTCCCCACAGCGCTCCCCACAGCGTTCCGAACAGTGTTTCGCACAGTGTTCCGGGAGTTTCCGCTGATGGGCTTGTGTGCGACACTTACCTGAAGCTGCCGTAGACGATGAGGAGGATGGAGATGAGGAAGGTGGAGACCTGGCTGGAGTCCACGAGGGAGTACGCCCTGCGGAGGAAGAGGGCAGAGAGCGGTTACTCCATGGAGACCATTTTACACACAGGCAAAAGGTCAACTCAATGTCAGCCACACCAACCTGGCCGCACACTGTACTGTAGAAGACTTCATCAATAAATCACTCTCCCACCAGTTTAGCAGTCTTGTCATTATTTTTCTCACTGACCTTTAAAGTGACGATTACTGCAGCATCCCTCTTTTGTTAATACTGCTGATCCACTCCTAAATTTCCACCACTTTCACTCTTTTTTTAATCCCTACTAAATCAAGGTTTATTACCATGGAAACCGTGAATTGGCAGCCGATGGTGATACTAAGCAGCGGGCTTGTGACAGGCGACACACAGACCCCCATCCAAGCGACACACAGACCCCTATCCAAGCGACACACAGACCCCCATCCAAGCGACACACAGACCCCATCCCAGTGACACACAGACCCCATCCCAGCGACACACACCCCCATCCAAGTGACACACAGACCCCTATCTCAGCGACACACAGACCCCTACCCCAGCGACACACAGACCCCTATCCAAGTGACACACAGACCCCATCTCAGCGACACCCAGACCCCCATCCCAGCGACACACAGACCCCCATCCCAGCGACACACAGACCCCTACCCCAGCGACACACAGACCCCCATCCCAGCGACACACAGACCCCATCCAAATGACACACAGACCCCTATCTCAGCGACACACAGACCCCTACCCCAGCGACACACAGACCCCATCCCAGCGACACACAGACCCCATCCCAGCGACACAGACCCCTACCCCAGCGACACACAGACCCCTACCCCAGAGACACACAGACCCCATCTCAGCGACACACAGACCCCCATCCCAGCAACACACAGACCCCATCCCAGCGACACAGACCCCATCCAAATGACACACAGACCCCATCTCAGCGACACACAGACCCCTATGAATACAGCAATGAAATAATATACTCTTACAAGAAGCCCAGAGCATATAATTTAAAAAGAGCACAATTCAACCTTAAAACCAGTGACTTCTAAGGCTGAAGCTCACATTTTCTTTCAACCGCTAAAGCAACCTGCGGTTTCACCCTTTCAGTCAGCAGTGCTTCTCCCGCGGTTACACCTGATAACAAACAAACCCTAACCCTAACAGCCACTTCAACAAGTCCAGCACATCAATTCACCCCTTTCCCCTTTTTACAGACTCACTCTCCACACCTTTGCATCACCTGACTGACAAGCCAAGAGCCCCACTTTAGGATCACTGAGCTGGCAGCTCTGCAAGCATAATGCCTTTGTGGAGCAGAAATAGTGTTGTAAGCAAACTTTGATGCTTTGTTAGAGTTTTACCGGAAGTGACCTAATTGTTATGTAATTGCGTTCTCATATTTTACCCACTGAATTCAGTCAAAACAAAATTTAGCACTGGAAGGTAGTTAGAGCAGTACAAATTTAAATAACCAAGGCTCCAGAGTGCGCCTATTTTGGTCGTACATGCGACCAAAAATCTGTCAAGTGCGACTAAACATTTTCATTGGTCACACCGGTGCGCCTGACATTTAGCAGGCCTGTCTTTGTGTTACGACGGAGTATTATGGCCACAGAGGAAAATTCTGAGATTTTGAGAAGGTCGTAATATTACGAGAATAAAGACGTAATTTTACGAGAAAAAAAGTCATAATATTATGAGAACGAAGTTGTAATTTTAGGCTACGTGTTATTTTAGAGGGGAAATATCAGAAGAGCAGCCTGCCGCCTGCGTTAAAATGAGGAAGGTGGAGCATCTTGTGAAGTTATACTTTAGTATAGGTTTCACAAATAACTAAATACTTAATCTTTTGGCTTATCATAAGAATCAGGACATTGAAAAGATTGTGTAAGAAACTGTCTATTCCGAAGAAAGAGCCACACGGACTTGGAGGAAACTGCAGGCTCAGGCTGCATTAGACTGTCCTCTCGCCCGTTTTGTTGGCTGCTGGTAATATATTTTCCTAAAAATTATGTTTTTTTCTTGAAATTTTAAGACTTTTTTCTCGTAATATTACGACTTTATTCTCGTAATATTACGACTTTATTCTCGTAATATTACGACTTTATTCTCGTAATCTTACGACTTTATTCTCGTAATCTTACGACTTTGTTCTCGAAATCTCTAATACTCTGTCGTAGTACAGTGTGTGTACATGTGTAGTGTTTTTTTTTTCCACCCGCATTCTGCAAAGACCCACCCCTACTCTGCCTCTGATTGGCTCTGGCCGTGATATTCTTCTTCGCTGACTGCGGGTGGGGAAAAAATAATAAGGCATGTATGTGTGAAACCGTGCCCTGTACTCCTCCAGGAGCAGCGCACTTCTGTTTGAGTTATTAGAGTTGATTTATTTATTCGAGTTTGTCAAGCACTTTAAATATCAGTACTTTTTAAGTTTATTTTTTAAACAATTGTTATTGTGATCTCTTGTTTGTGCTGTGATTTAAATAAAGAAAAAACATTTATCTGCACCTTTATTCCTGTTTACTATCATTTACATAATGTGTTAAGAAATGACCAATGTGTATTGGAACTGACAAAAAAGGTAACGCTTAAAATGTATTATTGCGGCGCCAATAGGCGTGGTGAAAAATATTGGGTGCACCTAAATGTAAAAGTTAGGCGCACCAGTGCAACCAATGTAAAAAGTTAGTCTGGAGCCCTGATAACTGCCATTCCAAAAAATAAAATGTATGTTCACCTACAAGTTTCATTTTGCTGTAAGACATCAGCTATCTAGCAACATTTGCATCTATTTTTATTCAACAACATGGAGCAAGCGACATGTACTACAGCGTCCTAGAGTAAGAACGAGCTACCAAAGCAGAAAGCACTATAGCACATAATGGCCTGTATTCAATCTAAACATGTCCTTAACTTAACGTGTTACACAATCTCTGCCTGGTAGGTTAGTTTTAGGGACTGCTGAACTCAAACTGTTTGTCTAGGAAAGAAAAAAAGAGTAATTCTGGCTGTAAATTATTAGTCAAAGTAAAGGACAAAAGACAGGATCCAAGCCAATGCCCCAGCAACGACGCCACAAGAACCCCTCAATCACAACAATCATAAACTGATTCAGAAATTCATGGCAAAAGAAATGCAATTCACAAGGGCCTAAAAACTATTTCACCCATCTCTAGTACTTATTCACCTTTTTTCAATTCTCAGACAGCAAAAATGTGTCCAGCACCCGCACAGTTCCACACACCCCCAGCACCCACACAGTTTCAGACACCACCAGCACCCACACAGTTCCACACACCCCCAGCACCCACAGTCCCACACACCCCCAGCACCCACACAGTTCCACACACCCCCAGCACCCACACAGTTCCACACCCCCAGCACCCACACAGTCCCACACACCCCCAGCACCCGCACAGTTCCACACACCCCCAGCACCCACACAGTTCCACACCCCCAGCACCCGCACAATTCCACACACCCCCAGCACCCACACAGTTGCACACACCACCAGCACCCACACAGTTCCACACACCCCCAGCACCCACACAGTTCCACACCCCCAGCACCCACACAGTTCCACACACCCCCAGCACCCACACAGTTCCACACATCCCCAGCACCCACACAGTTGCACACACCACCAGCACCCACACAGTTCCACACATCCCCAGCACCCACACAGTTGCACACACCACCAGCACCCACACAGTTCCACACACCCCCAGCACCCACACAGTTCCACACACCCCCAGCACCCGCACAGTTCCACACACCCCCAGCACCCACACAGTTGCACACACCACCAGCACCCACACAGTTCCACACACCCCCAGCACCCACACAGTTCCACACCCCCAGCACCCACACAGTTCCACACACCCCCAGCACCCACACAGTTCCACACACCCCCGGCACCCACACAGTCCCACACACCCCCAGCACCCACAGTTTCAGACACCACCAGTACCCACACAGTTCCACACACCCCCAGCACCCACACAGTCCCACACACCCCCAGCACCCACACAGTTCCACACACCCCCTGCACCCACACAGTGACACACCTGTGTCAGCTCATAATTCAGACACTTTCTCTGGTACTAACTAAAGTTTAAACATTGCTGCCACTTCACGTTATACCCTCTGTAAAGCAAATTCTTTTTAACTCTAAATAGGCAGCTTAGCCAGACCAGACAGGAAGTGTTCACATGTAACACAGAAAATACAAGCACTTCAGGAAAAAAAGGACAGATCACTGAAAAAAGACTACTGGTTCCAACCTGCGATTAAAAAGAAAATGATGAAAAGTTTCCTTCTCCAGACAAAAAAAAAAACTTGTGGTACCAAGCTGAACCCGTCAGGAGAGCATTGATAGCTACTGCAGTGCACAAACTTCTGTAATGAACACCTCCAACTCTTTATTAAACAGGCTCTTATACAGGGTCCAGGGTACAGGCTGCAATGTGTCCTGCACATTTAGGGCCCTTATACAGGGTCCTGGGCACAAGCTGTAGTGTGTCCTGCACATTTAGGGCCCTTATACAGGGTCCAGGGTACAGGCTGCAATGTGTCCTGCACACTTAGGGCCCTTATACAGGGTCCAGGGTACAGGCTGCACTGTGTGGCAGTCAGGTCCTGTAGGTTGTGTGATCTTTCCGAGCCCACGGTCCGGCCGATCCCTCAGTGTTAAACACAGAGGTTTCTTATTGCTTGGAGTACCTGTAGTGTCAGCTATATTAAGCCTGGCATGCAACCCAAAACCCGACAGGTGTGCTTCCAAACTGCTTTCTCGATTACAGACACTCTATCACCCCATCACTTCTGTTCCTATTCCAGCAGAACAACTGTCCCTCCCATACCACACTAAACCCCCCCATACCACGCTAACCCCCCGTACCACGCTAACCCTCCCGTACCACGCTAACCGCCCCCCCCCCCCCATACCACACTAAACTCACCCCCTCATGCCACGCTAACCCCCCGTACCACGCTAACCCTCCCGTGTCACGCTAACCGCACCCCCCATACCACACTAAACTTACCCCCCCCATACCACGCTAACCCCCTGTACCACGCTAACCCTCCCGTGCCACGCTAACCCCCCCGTACCACGCTAACCCTCCCGTGCCACGCTAACCGCCCCCCCCATACCACACTAAACTTACCCCCCCATACCACGCTAACCCCCCGTACCACGCTAACCGCCCCCCCATACCACACTAAACTTACTCCCCCATACCACACTAACCCCCCGTACCACGCTAACCGCCCCCCCCATACCACACTAAACTTACCCCCCCCATACCATGCTAACCCCCTGTACCACGCTAACCCTCCCGTGCCACGCTAACCCCCCGTACCACGCTAACCCCCCGTACCACGCTAACCGCCCCGCCCATACCACACTAAACTTACTCCCCCATACCACGCTAACCCCCCGTACCACGCTAACCCTCCCGTACCACGCTAACCCTCCCGTACCACACTAAACTCCCCCCCGTACCACGTTAACCCCCCCGTACCACGCTAACACCCCCATACCACGCTAACCGCACCCCCCCATACCACACTAAACTCACCCCCCCATACCACGCTAACCCCCCGTACCACGCTAACCCTCCCGTGCCACGCTAACCCCCCGTACCACGCTAACCCTCCCATGTCACGCTAACCGCACCCCCCATACCACACTAAACTTACCCCCCCATACCACGCTAACCCCCTGTACCACGCTAACCCTCTCGTGCCACGCTAACCCCCCGTACCACGCTAACCCTCCCGTGCCACGCTAACCGCACCCCCCATACCACACTAAACTTACCCCCCCCATACCACGCTAACCCCCTGTACCACGCTAACCCCCAATACCACACTAAACTCACCCCCCCATACCACGCTAACCCCCAGTACCACACTAAACTGACTCAGCTCATAGGGTACAGAAGAGCACAACTGCACAGCAACGACTCAGCTCATTGGATACAGAAGAGCACTACTTCACAGCAACGGCTCAGCTCGTTGGGTACAGAACAGCACTACGTCACAGCAACGGCTCAGATCATTTGGTACAGAAGATCACTACTGCACAGCAACGGCTCAGCTCATTTGGTACAGAAGATCACTACTGCACAGCAACGGCTCAGCTCAAGACTGGAGATCTGACCATCTGGCAACAGCCTTTATCCCTCTGTAAAAACCCCACAGAACTCGCCAAATGGTTTTGACCAACAACAAACCGAAAGCCGACTGACTGCCTGGTGTAAAAAGCAAAATGCGAAGCCTCACCATAGCAAAGGTTCAGGGGAAAAGTCTCCATAATGACAGTGTGTGAAAACAGCGCCAACTGCCAGCCTCAATCAGTTCCTGTCTGCCCACTGCCACTGGCAAACACAACACACGCTTCCCCTAATGCAATCACCCCAAATCTCCAGCAGTACTACTTATACCTCTAGTTAGTATTGATGGCAGGTCTGCACACATTAATCTGCGCCATAACATTTATGCAACCAAACAGTCTATAACCAATACCCTTAAAAGCCAAACCCATTTCATCAACCTTGCCTTAACATGGTCCAGAACCCCAGTTCTGTTTTCACCAAGAAATACCATTAAATATCTGAAGGTCTGACAATAATATTTTAACTCCCCAGGTAGAGCACGGAATCTTCCGGAATCACTGCCGGCATAGCAGAAAAAAAAGAAACGTGAATGTGTAGCCTATTAAACTATATATAACTAATGTCTTAGAAAGGGGCTCTTCAACAGAATGTACTGTGTGTGGAGTCAGTACTGCTATATACACCCTGTGTGTGGAATAGGCACTGCTGTATACACCCTGTGTGTGGAGTCAGTACTGCTGTATACACCCTGTGTGTGAAGTCAGTACTGCTGTATACACCCTGTGTGTGGAGTCAGTACTGCTGTATACACCCTGTGTGTGGAGTCGGTACTGCTGTATACACCCTGTGTGTGGAGTCAGAACTGCTGTACACACCCAGTGTGGAGTCAATACTGCTATATACACCCTGTGTGTGGAGTCAGTACTGCTGTATACACCCTGTGTGTGGAGTCAGTACTGCTATTTACACCCTGTGTGTGGAGTCAGTACTGCTATATACACCCAGTGTGTGGAGTCAGTACTGCTGTATACACTCTTTGTGTGGAGTCAGAACTGCTGTATACACCCTGCGTTCGGAGTCAGTACTGCTATACACACCCTGTGTGTGGAGTCAGTACTGCTATTTACACCCTGTGGGTGGAGTCAGTACTGCTGTACACACCCTGTGTGTGGAGTCCGGTTCCTCAGCACTACAGGGCGGGTGAAGTTTGAGGAAACTGCCTTCCCTCAGGCTCCTTATCAGACCACTATCCGTGTCGAGTAACAGTTTGGCCGCGCGTCAAGAGTGCACTTCAGGAATACCTTTCAGGCACGGTACCTGTATTTACGCAGACAGTGGAAACTAGGGTTGGGCGTTTGGATGAATACATCAGAAACGGGCTGACTCTATCGCTGGTGGAGCTGTGTTCTCCGGGCCTTTTTTTGTTGATTTGAAGCCTTTTATTTTCAGCTGCGACCAGGGACTTGTATATGTCACTCTGTGGGTGTGTCTGTCTCTGTAGGTCGATCTGCTCGTCCAAAACGTTAAACTGCAAGTGTGCGAACCCGCAGTACTGACACTGCTGATTTGGGTGAGGCGCCACTATCTAACCTACACACTGGGTACCTGCCAGTGTGTTTTAACCTCCTGGGGACCTGTGTGCGATTGGACTAGTGGTGTTTTAACCTACTGGGGACCAGCGTGCGATTGGACTAGTGGTGTTTTAACCTCCTGGGGACCTGCGTGCAATTGGACTAGTGGTGATTTAACCTACTGGGGACCAGCGTGCGATTGGACTAGTGGTGTTTTAACCTCCTGGGGACCTGCGTGTGTTTGGACTAGTGGTGTTTTAACCTCCTGGGGACCTGCGTGCGATTGGACTAGTGGTGTTTTAACCTCCTGGGGACCTGCGTGTGTTTGGACCAGAAGCCCAAAAGAAAAACACAGCCAGCTTTTCTAGAGTGACAGTAAGAAAGCTGTCTGGAATGAATGATTCTGCCATTTTAAACGAAATGCCGCCATCTCAATGTAAACCCGCAGCTCGTCACAGCGTATCAGGAATTACTAGTATTTTTAAAACCTTAAAAATGAACCAGGTGACTAATCAGAGGACTTATTTTCAAATCATGTCAGACATCTGTTCAGCCGGTCTCTGCTACACTCAGTAAAACTCAGAAGCTGTAAAGATCTCAAGTATATTTATTTTGTTTAATTGAAGAACAACAGGCATGCTCCAGTAAAGAAGGATCAGTAAAAACAGCCTGTGTGTGACAGAGGCCATTCACCCAAAACCCAAACAACCTGTGTGGGACAGAGGGGCTTCACCCAAAACCCCAAACAGCTTGTGTGGGACAGAGGCCATTCACCCAAAACCCAAACAGCCTGTGTGGGACAGAGGGGCTTCACCCAAAACCCCAAACAGCTTGTGTGGGACAGAGGCCATTCACCCAAAACCCTCCAAAGAAAACTACAACCTTTATGAAATAGTCATCCTAGATTTTCAAGAAAGTTGGACATTTATTCATTGAATGAATTAAGATTGACAAATCAAAATATTTTATTTTATAAAATACACAGTCACCATTTCCATGAACAAGACTCAGATAAATCTGTTGATTGCATGTGTCCCAAAGTGTACATTAAAGAACAATTCTGTTCCGTCTACTAAATGCAGCACAGCAGGTATTACCACTCCAATTGTAAACAATTTCCAAAACACTAAACACATCAAGGCAGTGAAACTAGTTTTGCAATGAATGTTGGGTAATGTAGTTCGTACATATGTACTCTGAATCCTGAACAACTAAAGGATCTGGTGCAAAGTCAGAAAATGCAAGTTCCTGGGAAGTTCAAGCATCTGTAGCAAAAGGTGGCAGTGATATAGCCTATTACAGGCAACACAGTGACTGAAGTCTACATAGCAGAATTAAAATTGATAGGGAATTAAAAACAGTAACAGTTAGCTGCGTCAATACGGGCAAACCCAGGTTTATCCTGTGGAGATGTCAGTTTCTGTGGAAGAGGTTTAATCCAGTTGTGCAACAGATGTGAATCGAGCACAAGCGCCAATATTTCTGGAACAATCTTCTCATTCCTTTTGAGTTTTCTTGGTGCTGACAGCAGCGTAAGCAACCAAGAATGTCAGAGTCTGTCTCTCCTCTTCAACTTTCCCTCTCTTTTTATTTCCATATTTCCTTCTCCATCACTCTCCTACCCTGCATCTCTCCTCCCCCTCTCAATCATTTTCCTCTCCTCTGCATCCATCTCTCTATTCCCCTTTGATTTTAGTATTCCTCCCTGGCATGGCATATCTTGCAGTTCATATTGCCAAAGCTTAGGCTATATACTGGTCTTAGCAGTTAGCCTACATCGTAAAGAATATTAAATTAACTATTGCCCAAAAAATACATGGAAAAAGTATGAGGAGGAGAAGAAAACTACAATTCTTAAAGGGTAAGCACCACATAACTGCATCACCCAAAGATATTACACCAATTTTAGTCCACAGATTTTTCATTAAATTAAGCTGAAATTGTTGAAGGATGGCTTCAAAGTTGGCAAATTGATCATTCCTGACGAACACACCCTAAGTCACGCCGGAACATGAGCTCTGTGATGTGTGACATAATGCGTGGAAGAGATACAGCACTGCTATTATACCTTTAGATTGAAAACGTGACTGAAATGGAGAGCATTTGGTTGAAAAGATGACAGAAATTGAAAGTAATTAAATATTTGATTCGGAATTAAAGGTCATTATCAGTGACTCAGATGACTCAGACTCTGATGAGATGGTAGACATAATCACTGATTCTGATTACTGATTACTGACTACCGCAATACAGCCGTTCAGGTTTGAGTCAGAGGTGATTGCAGATGGATTCTTCCCAAAGCCAACAGCCAGAGCACGTTCTGGGAAATTTTTAGCTATCCCATGATTCATATGAGAAGACTGATACTAGTTGAGTGTGTCGCTGTGCATCCAGTACAAGGATATTAGACGTATTAGGCTGTGTGCTAACAGTGTTAGCTCTATCAATGGATGCAGATGGAGGGCACTCGCTAGCTTAGCTCCTACCTTAGGATCTACTCTAATCCACCTCGAGTGAATGAATCAGTCCAGCATCACATGTCGATTTAACTCATTTTCCATTAGCGCTGTCAAAATAACTTTCTTGTGCATCAAGCATAGGCTAATTCTTAAATGGAAAAAGGGCAAGCTACTTTGACAGTATCCTCATTCTGTCACATCACACAATGATGTAGCTGATCATTCCAAAGATTGCTGAACTGATAAATGAAATAACTGAAGTAGGAATAAGGACGTGTAAAACTTGTGCAGGGTTACACAAATTCTTCTCAGCCTGCAGCAGGAAGCCATGTCCAGCAAAATATTCACAGCACTTTACCGCTTCATTTCTCTCTATCCCTCCATCCCTCTCTCGCGCTCCATCCCTCCATCTCTCTCTCACTCACCCTCTCTCTCTCTTTCCCTGTCCATCCCTCCCCAGGAGTGCTCAGAGCTAAAGCTGCCAGTCGCCTGTGTGGTTTTGCTGCTCACAAAGGTGGGGTTCAGTTTCACTTCTTGTTGCAATGGCAAGGAAGAAGAGCAGGGTTCCAGCATGACCACACCATCCCCAGTACCACCAATGCCAATACCATCCCCAGTACCACCAATGCCAATACCATCCCCAGTACAGCTAATGACCACACCATCCCCAGTACCGCCAATGACCACACCATCCTCAGTACTGCCAATGCCAATGACCACACCATCCCCAGTACCGCCAATGACCACACCATCCTCAGTACCGCCAATGACCACACCATCCTCAGTACCGCCAATGACCACACCATCCCCAGTACCACCAATGCCAATACCATCCCCAGTACCACCAATGACCACACCATCCCCAGTACCACCAATGACCACACCATCCCCAGTACCACCAATGCCAATACCATCCCCAGTACCACCAATGACCACACCATCCCCAGTACCGCCAATGACCACACCATCCCCAGTACTGCCAATGCCAGTGACCACACCATCCTCAGTACCGCCAATGACCACACCATCCCCAGTACCACCAATGACCACACCATCCTCAGTACCACCAATGACCACACCATCCCCAGTACCATCCATGACTGTGCACTAACAGCACCAACTCTATCAATAAATCAAATTTTATTTATAGAGCACATTTCATACAAGTGATGCAGCTCAATGTGCTGTACATAAAAATAAGAAAGAAGTAATTAAAAAGTGTTACAGTGGAGAAAATAGAGAACAGTACAAATAGTACAAAGAGATACCAAAAACATTATACCGAGAGAGCTAAATAAAAGAAAATAAAATGAAATAAAATTAAATTAAAATTTAAAATTTTTAAAGTTTAAAAAACAGGGGCGTATAAGAGCATTCTATGTAAAGGTCATGCTAAAGAGGTATGTTTTTAATTTCCGTTTAAAACCATCTACTGTTTCTGTGTTCCTCAGATCCTCTGGCAGGGTGTTCCAACGGCTGGGGGCATAGAAGCTAAAAGCTGCCTCCCTAGCCTTTTTAGTCCTTACTTTTGGAACAACCAGATGGCTGGTACCAGAGGATCTAAGGGACCTGGTGGGTTCATACTTCTGAAGCATGTCAGACATGCACTCAGGTGCTGAACCATTTAGGGATTTGTAAACTAATAAACTAATTTTAAAATCAATTCTAGAACTGACAGGAAGCCAATGTAAAGATTTTAAAATAGGTGTAATATGTGCTCTCTTCCTGGTCCTGGTCAGAACTCGTGCTGCTGCATTTTGTATGTGTTGTAATCGACCAATAGTTTTTTTGGGGAGACCAGAAAAAAGAGCATTACTATAATCAAGCCTGCTATTAATAAAAGCATGTACTAGTTTCTCTGAATCAGACTGTGAAATAAAACCCCGCACCTTAGCAATGTTTTTTAAGTGATAAAAAGCTGACTTAGTGACATTTCTAACATGGGTTTCAAAATGAAGGTTGGCATCCATGATTACTCCCAGGTTTGTAACTTGATATTCTCTCTTCAGTAACATAGATTCTAGATAGACAGATTTTTTTCCTCTTTGAACCTTTGCTCCTATAATAAGTATCTCTGTTTTTTCTTTATTTAATTGTAAAAAGTTTTGGGACATCCACAAATTTATATCATTAATGCACCTGATCAAGGAGTTCACAGGACTCATGTCCCCAGAAGATATGGAGATATAAAGTTGTGTGTCATCCGCATAGCTGTGAAAATGTATGCTATGTTTTCTAATGATATTCCCAAGAGGGAGCATGTACAAGTTGAACAGAACTGGACCTAGAATAGACCCCTGAGGAATACCACACAGTATGTCAACTTTCTCCAAGGTATGATCACCTAGTGAGGTAAAGAAGTTGCACCCGGTTAGATATGTCCTAAACCAGTTTAAAACTGTACCCGAGAGGCCAACCCAATTTTGAAGTCTATTAGAATTTCATAGTCAACAGTATCAAAAGCTGCGCTCAAATCCAAAGTATGAGAACAGAGAGCTTATTTGAATCAGTATTCATTCTTAGGTCATTTACCACCTTAACAAGTGCTGTCTGTGTACTATGGTGGGCATGAAAACCAGACTGGAAATTCTCTAAAATACAATTCGCGTTAAGACAGTCGTTTAGTTGCTTAAAAACCACCTTTTCAAGGATTTTGCTGAGAAAAGGAAGGTTTGAAATGGGCCTATAATTGCTTATTTCTGAAGAATCAAGATTACTCTTCTTCAGAAGTGGCTTTACCATAGCAGTTTTAAGTGCATATGGGAAGGTACCAGTTTGTAGAGAACAGTTAACAATAGTCTGCACTTCATCTGCTAGGCAGCTAAAAACAGTTTTTAAAAAAAGTAGTTGGAATGGGGTCAAGGGGGCAGGTCGAAGATTTGAGCTGGGATAGTACTTTCCCAAGCAAAACAGAATCAACCATATAAAAATGCTCCATACTGCCCTCACATGGTGAAGAAGGGAATTTGACTTCATCTAACCCAGTCTGAGTGATGCCCAGTCTAATGTTAGTTATCCTATCTCTAAAAAAAAGCAGCAAACTCCTCACATTTCGATGTAGAGAAAAGGTCAGAAGGAATTTTAGAGGGGGGTTTTATCAAGCTATCTATAGTAGAAAAATGAATTTGTGCATTGTCTTTGTGATTGTTAATAATTTCTGAGAAAAAGGATTGCCTGGCATATTTCGTTTTGCTGTTGTAGCTCTATAGCAATACAGAAAAAATTAAGTGTCACCCAAACTAAATTTAAATAAAGGTACACCAAGCAAAACCAAGCAAATGACACTAACCTAAATTTAGAGCATCACCAATCTAAGATTTTAGTGGTGATAACTTAAAATTTGAATTTACCTAAACTTCACTCCTCCATACTCTCACTCGGTTTTTAAACAGTTAGGCTAACTCATACAGTGAAGATGAGGTCAAACTCAGAAAAGCAATCCAACTAGGAACACAAACCTGTTAGACTAAAATAAAAACTTCACTGATGTCAGAGTAAGCTTAGACAAAAGCAGAAAAAAATTAATTGGACTCCTGTTCAATGTCATTTATCCCACGGCACGACATTTTTAAGCACAGCTTTATCGCCTGACGTTACTTTAGCTAACCCTAACATGTTAGTGTTTCACCTACTTTAATTAACCTAGTTAGCGCATACCATTAATACAGATGTATGGACACACGGAGGACAACAAATAACGTTACAGAGGTGAGGACATGCCATAGCTAGCTAGCTATATAGTTAGTCAAGTTTTACATGACATGTACAGGTACGCCATGGGTATGGATGTTTTTTATGCTTTTTCTGTCACAAATTGCCTAATTTCAAAGAGCACAGCACAACACAGAGACATCTCAATGGTGTCACTTCACTGAGAATGCAGACACTACAAGAGCTCTCGGAACCATTGGCCCCGACGGGTTCCACACAAAGCCTTTCAAAGGGAAATATGAGCTGCTGTGTTTCCCTCTGATGTCCAACACTATGTAGCTCTGCAGCCCTGTGCCTGGGCTTTACCTCCAACCAGGCCGAACTGGTCCACAAGCGCGTTTGAGCTGGTTAGAGTGGGACTGCATGTGGAGCTTCACCAGGCTGGACTATGTGTGGAGCCTCACCAGGCTGGACTGTGTGTAGAGCTTCACCAGGCCAGACTGTGTGTGGAGCCTCACCAGGCTGCACTGTGTGTGGAGCCTCACCAGGCTGGACTGTGTGTAGAGCCTCACCAGGCTGGACTGTGTGTAGAGCCTCACCAGGCCAGACTGTGTGTGGAGCCTCACCAGGCCAGACTGTGTGTGGAGCCTCACCAGGCCAGACTGTATGGAGCCTCACCAAGCTGCACTGTGTGTGGAGCCTCACCTGACTGGGTGACACATTCTCCTTAGCCAGGTGGTTTGTGCTGGGGGGGGGGGGGGGGGTGAGGCCGTGGCCTACTCCTTACCACTCCCTCCCTGTTGTCAGCATTCTGTAGGGTTACCTGCTCAGTCCCTAACCACAACACGAAAACCACACCTGAGCCAGCTGCCAAGACCTGCAGCCACAGCCCTTTATAGGCTCGAGGCCGGAGGGGAGGGGCCTGTCCCACGTCTCCATGGATACGGTCCCACCTTCAGGACCCCCCCCCCCACCCAGTTTTGTGTTTCACTGTTGGCAACAGATGAAAAGAGCACTGATCCACTTGTGTGTGAGAGAGATCATGATGTATGTGCATTCAGGGTTTGTGTGTGAGTGCGAGAGAGAGGGTGTGTGCATGTAGAGTGTATGTGTATATGAGTGTGTTGGTTTGTACGAGAGAAACGTTATGCATGAGTATGTTTTCAGCATGTGTGTACGCATGAATACGAGACGGCGTGCTTTTGTTTGTGTACCTTTGTGGTTTCACTGAGTTGCTACACAGTCTGTGATGAACATGCTTCAGGACAAGGGGAGGTCACTGTTCTGTTGCATACGGTCACAGAACCAGGTCAACTGCTCGGGGAACGAGCGACTCTAGGAGGCGACAGAGCCAGGTGACGAGGCGATAGAGCTTCCCCAACTGAAAGCACAGTGCTCGGGAAATCACATATTCAACCCAAACCCGCTCCGGCTTTCTGTTAGGCCACGAGGAACGGTGGTAATTCAAGACAACCGGCCATCTCTGGTGAGGTATAAATCAGCTCCTGGGGACTCTCAGATACACAAGCAAAAATAAAGATGACTCTCGGACACACAAACTAATATGGAGACGACTCCGGGATACACAAACTAATATGCCGTCATAGATCCCTCAGTGTGGTGGAGAACACTTGGAAGTACATTAAGGGCAAAAGTTCCAATGGGTCTGTTGGCAAGTCCATCTAAAGCAGAGGAGGGCAAAGAGATCAGATTAGTTTCTGCTCTTAACCATTCCACCAGCCCTAATCAATTTCACTAAACTTCTGAATGAGGTCCTGAATCACAGCTAGAAACTGGAGATTTTTTGTGTCCAATAGGAAATATTTTATTGTGATCTAATCTAGGAATGACCAGGCATCCATGCGGAGTACACCAGGGGTGCCCAACCCTGTTCCTGGAGATCTACCATCCTGTAGGTTTCACTCCAACCGCAACATAGCACACCTCATTCAACAGCCAGAGATCACATTGAGATGCTAATTAGTAGAATCAGGTGTGTGAATGAAAACCTACAGGACAGTAGATCTCTGGGAACAGGGCAGGGCAGCCCTGGACTAGACTAAAGAGCTCATGACCTGTGTGACCTGAGCCAGAGTAATGGGTGGAAGGAACAACCTGCGTACAGAGTGGCATACCAGGAACCTGCCAGTCCAGCCAAGCCCAACCCAGCCCTGCCTGTGACAGAGCACCAGCACCAGCACCAGCACCAGCAGCGACCTCACAGGCTAGCGCATCTCCTGGGGAGGGAGGGGTTAGGTCCAGGAGTATCTGCGCAGGACTGACCCCGCTGGCGGGAAAAAGCAGAAGTTGGGAGCATGTGCTTTGGGAGAGAGTGACTCACTGATGGAGGATGCAGCAGTGATGGTTTGGACCCACAAACACGGTCGGCCGCTAAAAACTTTCCGCCTCCTCAATTTGGGAACTTGTTTAAGCAAGAATGCACTCCTCTCTGAAATGAGTGATGTCATCGCGTCTCCAGGTGGAGCTCGAGTCAGCGCATGCTGACCTGTGGGTGCCCTGCTGACTTGGTGGGATGGCGGCGGAGCGATCAGACATGCTTGTCCCGTCTTCTGAAAACTCAGACTCCTGCGGTAATGTCACGACCAATTACATGTCGCCAGCTGGGACTGTCAGGATTCGATACGGACCTTCCGCACACTGAAGCTCTGCCTTAACGAGATCAGCCACCCAGCAGCCCATTAATAACCCATTAAAAACATACTTCCACCGAAGTAGTACCAGAGGAAATGGAAGAAACACATTTTAAAGTTCCCCCTTACCCCACCGGAACTGGGCTAGAACACAAAAACCTCCAGAGGCCTAACAATAACCCTATGCCATTTACAGAACAACATATCTAAAGATGAGCAAACTTATTAAATATTTACACTTTTATAAATTAATAAATTACTAAACAAATCTAATTTACAGAATCACTGTGACCTTTATAATTCAGAAGATCCTACAAGGATTATAACTACCCAGCTGCTGCGGGTAGCACATGCAAGGTATTAAAAGGAGGCTACAGGGCTAAAAACGCCCAAATATAAAACACCTAAACAGCACATATCCTCCCTCTATAGGATGCTTCCTTGAACAAAATTTCAGGAAAATCTGAATTCACACAAAAGGTCCCAAGTGAATTAAGCTAGACGACTGAAAAATGACTGAAACGCATATCCCTTCTCCATGGGACATATCCTCACAGAACATTTCATAAAAATCAGAGATGAAAGGAATTGCATTGCCTAATTCACACAGAATGACGTCCCAAATGAATTCATTAGACTAATGGAAGATAGCAGAACAGCAGAAATGCAGACTGTAATGCTAACCTCCATGACGCCATTACAAAAACAGAACTGGAACAAAAAGGCCCGAAGGCTGGAGTAACATTGGTCAGGATAAAAACATAAAAACTCTCATATTTTCATCACCACACTCGTGTTAGCAAATCTCCATCTGACCCTCTGTGCAGTAATTACATGTTTATTATGTTGCTTGCAGTCAAATAAGTTCTGACTTACGACTGTGCAGGGCGGGGCTGTCCCAGAAACCCTGGAGACCTGTGTCTGTCCTTTCAAAGCTTTCAGCACTTCAGACCATTCTCCCTCTTACCCGTACAGACATAATTATATAGGCCTATGTGTTTCTACGCAGATATAATGGTGTCTGTGCACAGACATAATAGTGTCTGTACACACATATTATGGTGTCTGTACACAGTTCAGTTAAAATGGTGTCTGTACACAGATATAATAGTGTCTGAACACAGATATAATGGTGTCTGTACACAGACATAATAGTGTCTGTACACATATATAATAGTGTCTGTACACAGACATAATAGTGTCTGTACACAGTTCAGTTAAAATGGTGTCTGTACACAGATATAATGGTGTCTGTACACAGTTAAAATGGTGTCCGTACACAGACATAGTAGTGTCTGTACACAGTTCAGTTAAAATGGTGTCTGTACACAGATATAATAGTGTCTGAACACAGATATAATGGTGTCTGTACACAGACATAATAGTGTCTGTACACATATATAATAGTGTCTGTGCACAGACATAATAGTGTCTGTACACACATATAATGGTGTCTGTACACAGTTCAGTTAAAATGGTGTCTGTACACAGATATAATAGTGTCTGAACACAGATATAATGGTGTCTGTACACAGACATAATAGTGTCTGTACACATATATAATAGTGTCTGTACACAGACATAATAGTGTCTGTACACAGTTCAGTTAAAATGGTGTCTGTACACAGATATAATGGTGTCTGTACACAGTTAAAATGGTGTCCGTACACAGACATAGTAGTGTCTGTACACAGTTCAGTTAAAATGGTGTCTGTACACAGATATAATAGTGTCTGAACACAGATATAATGGTGTCTGTACACACATATAATGGTGTCTGTACACAGTTAAAATGGTGTCCGTACACAGTCATAATAGTGTCTGTACACACATATAATGGTATCTGAACACATATATAATTATATCTGTGTACAGACACCATTATATCTGTGCACAGACACCATTATATCTGCGTAGAAACACATATATAATTATATCTGTGTACAGACACTATTATATGTGTTTCTACGCAGATATAATGGTGTCTGTACACAGATATAATGGTGTCTGTGCACATATATAATGGTGTCTGTGCACATATATAATGGTGTCTGAACACAGATATAATGGTGTCTGTACACAGTTCAGTTAAAATTGTGTCTGTACACAGATATAACGGTGTCTGTACACAGATATAATGGTGTCTGTACACAGATATAATTATATATGTGTTTCTACACAGATATAATGGTGTCTGAACACAGATATAATGGTGTCTGTACGCAGATATCATGGTGTCTGTACACAGTTCAGTTAAAATTGTGTCTGTACACAGATATAACGGTGTCTGTACACAGATATAATGGTGTCTGTACACATACATAATGGTGTCTGTACACAGATATAATTAGGGGTCCAAGCAGCGAAGCTGGTGGAACCCTATTGTATCTGTTAGGATTATTATTATTCTTATTTTTCTCCGCTAAAAGTGTCTGAGGCTCAGCAACCATAAGTCCTAGAGCCCCCCACTACTCAGGCACTAAAAATCACCTATGTCGGCCAGATGGTGGCGCTATAACAAAGGGTCATGTGTAAAAGGCCATAACTCCCACACCATAAGTTAGATCAACACAAAACTTCATCGACCTATGCACCTGAACGTGCTCTACAACTTTGCGATTGGGACCACCTATGTCCGCCATATTGTTTGCCCGCCATTTTGACTTTTTTATTAGTTGGGGTGCAGAAGAGCTGTAGCTCCAAATCTAAAGTGTTATGACATCTAGTAAACTTCTTTACGGCAAGCGGCTATAAGACATCCATGGCAACGCAAGTAATCCGACACCGTAGGGTCTAATTTTTATCAGCTTTTGGCTCTGGCGAGTTATTGCTTTGTTCCAGCTCTACGGCGGGACAGAGGTACAAAAGCCTAACTGTCCATCCTGTTCAGAACAGTCTCGGGGCTACTGAGTACAAACCCAGGGGCCAGTCGGCACGAAAAGAAAAGTAACATGTGGCTCCGCATTTTATTTCTTAATTTTTTAGGATGCAACTCTCGATCAAAGAAAATCAGTGCCAAAAAACAAAAACACCAGAAGGACTTTCCTATAACATTTCCAACACCTTAAACACACAGTATGGCAGTACGTTTTTAGAGCTGCTGCACAGTGTTGCCAGGTTTATCAGTGAAAATGCACATGTTCAGGAATAAACCTGCTCTAACTAAAAGAAATTTATAAGGGAAAAAAGTCAGCTGGGCAAAGATCCTCTTCAATGAGCTGCTGCAGAATGAAGGAGAGGCTTCTGGCAGGCTGGACAGATTAAGGAAGACGGGGAGGCAAGTCTTAAAAAGCCTGAGGAACATCTGAGTCATGAGCCTTTGCTATGCATGCTTTGTGGAGCTTCTCTCCATTTCTCACACCCATACAGTTCCTGCGAGCATGGGGGCCAATCCAAGACCAAACGGAGTAGAAAAGTCTCCCTCTGAACGAAGAGGAACAGGCCAGGAACACTGAATTACTGCTTCAATTAGTAATTAATTCCGTCAGCCAGCCAAGTGAGCTCAAGTGTGTTCCAAAATGCTCAGCACATAAAAGGTGTAGCTTAAAACTGTTAACGATAATCATTTAACTCACTTCGGGGGTAGAACGTTACCTCCCGCCTGATTGGTCCTAAGACGCCGCTGTCTCGGAAGGAACTCTAACCTTTGACCTCCCGGCGGCGCAGGTGGGAGCCAGCCTGTCAGATTACGTTACCTCCCGCCCGATTGGTCCAGAGGCACTGCCCGCCTGATTGGTCCTAAGATGCCGCCGTCTTGGAAGGAACTCTGACCTTTGACCTCCCCGAGGGCGCAGGTGGGAGCCAGCCTGTCAGATTAGTGACAGGAGGGACAGAGCGTGGTGCCAAGGAAGCTTTCAGAAGAGCCAATCCTCTCCTCTGGGGGCAGAGCCAAAGGGAGCTTTCAGAAGAGCCAATCCACTCCTCTGAGGGCGGAGCCCAAGGGAGCTTTCAGAAGAGCCAATCCTCTCCTCTGGGGGCGGAGCCCAAGGGAGCTTTCAGAAGAGCCAATCCTCTCCTCTGGGGGCGGAGCCCAAGGGAGCTTTCAGAAGAGCCAATCCTCTCCTCTGGGGGCGGAGCCCAAGGGAGCTTTCAGAAGAGCCAATCCTCTCCTCTGGGGGCGGAGACCAAGGGAGCTTTCAGAAGAGCCAATCCTCTTCTCTGGGTACTCTGTAGTACTATGAAGACTGTGTAGTAGTATGTAGGCTATGTAGCACACTTCCAATTCTATGCATGTGGCCTATGTGTGGAAATGGGTCTCTGCATTCAGGTGTGTTTTTCCCAAGTCACCCTACCTGCGGGCACCTCTTCATATTCAGACCTGTAGGTGTTCAGAGCGCACCATCTGAATGCACAGGGCCACATAAAACTAACTCATGAGAGAGAGCAGACAGACAAAAGCAAAACAGAATTAAAAAAAAAAAAAAAGAATCTGATACATGACAATCTAAATGTAGCCTTACTCTATGACTTCCTCTTATCTGTACATAAAAATTGAACAATTACAGAAATACTGCGCTCTGGTTGGTCAATCTACCAGGCCTGACTTTGTTCTGTCTTTGGGGGCCTCAGGTTGGGAAGAGCAAAGCTCTGATTTGTCAGTTTTCCAGCTAAAACTTGGTGGCAGCTGGCTCACGGCTCAATACAAGGCCACAGGAATGACTGCACCTGCTGCCTTTACAGCTGCCAATCTGACTGACTGAAGCTTTGGTTCTTCACAGACAAAAAAATATATAAATATATACATTTTTATCACCAGAGTGACAACAGATCAATCCAAGCCAAGGAACTCCAGGCCCGCCTGGTAGAGGTGACTAACTTAAACGCTTCGCCAGTCAAATCACAAAGCCTGCCATCTTCCATGGCCCGAACCCAGACAGAAATAGTTGTGTGTTCTTATTTCAAGCTCATTTCTCCCTCATACTTACCTTGAAAGATTCAATCAATGCCTTTTTAGATTCATTTGCTCGTTAACAAAGATCGAGGAAACGGATGATTGGGACTGCGCAGGGACTACAGAATGAGCCAAATGAATGAAATGTGCGGTTCTGAATATTCATAGGCTGACCTGGGAGGCGATGTCCAAGCGTTAGCGCCTGTGGCTGAAGTCATTTGTATGGGTGAGGGAGGAATGACATGGATTTGGAGCACTGCTACTCTTTTTCAGGCTTTTAGCCAGAATGACGGAAAGCAAGTTTCTTTTCTTTCTTTCTTTTCTTTCTCCCTCTTTCTTGCCTCATCTTTTGCTGGCCTTTTTCTGGCACGTAGAACAATTTCAGTCAGACTTCAGCCCCAAGCCCTCCATGTGTAATAAAATAAGCTTTTTGTCATCAGGGGTCTCAGGCTGCAAGTAAGAAGACCCCACTGCTGATCTCCACACACTGGTCACTTTTCTCCGACAGTATTCCATCTGCGTTTGGAGCATGTTCCGGGCACAGCCTCCGGACGGGCACCACCATGCACTGTGTGTGCGGGGCCCAGAGCATGCTGGCACAGCCGGGCACAGCCTCCGGACAGGCACCACCATGCACTGTGTGTGCGGGGCCCAGAGCATGCTGGCACAGCCGGGCACAGCCTCCGGACGGGCACCACCATGCACTGTGTGTGCGGGGCCCAGAGCATGCTGGCACAGCCGGGCACAGCCTCTGGATGGGCACCACCATGCACTGTGTGTGCGGGGCCCAGAGCATGCTGGCACAGCCGGGCACAGCCTCTGGATGGGCACCACCATGCACTGTGTGTGCGGGGCCCAGAGCATGCTGGCACAGCCGGGCACAGCCTCTGGATGGGCACCACCATGCACTGTGTGTGCGGGGCCCAGAGCATGCTGGCACAGCCGGGCACACCGTGCCCCTGTAACATGCCCTCCCTGCCAGTCCCCACGGCCGTCCCAATTGGGCACGAATGTGCATTTCAATTTACAGAGATGCTCTCAAACTGACCCTTAAAATGCCTTTGATATCCAGCAAACTGCAAAAAAAGAGTTGCAGGGGGAAATGCTGTTTGAGACATTCCATTCACAACACTGTGTGTGTGTGCATGTGTGTATGCACGTGCGTGTGTGTGCCCATGAGTGTGTATGTATGCATGTGTGCATGTGCATGTCTGTGTGGTTGTGTGTATGTGCATGCGTGTGTGTGTGTGTGTGCGTGCGTGTCTGTGTGCGTATGTGTACGTGCGTTTGTGTGTGTGTGTGCATGCCCATTAGTGTGTGTGTGTGTGTGTGCGCATGCCCGTGAGTGTGTGCGTGCGCGCGTGTGTGCGTTCCCATGAGTATGTGCGTGTATGCATGCCTATGAGTGCGTGCGTGTGTGTGCGTGCGTAAGTGTGTGTGTGCACAAACTAGGGATAGGTATGAGTAATGGATTTATTACCTGGCGGATACATGCCTATTCCATGCCAAATTTATAATGTAGTGTGTAAAAAAATGAAAACATTAAAATAGAGGATATTTCTTCATCTAATATGAACAGCATAAGCACATATACATTTGGAAATGCATGCTTTGATTGCCTTATGCTTTTTATTGTTAAGCTGTTGTAAGAGCAGGATAATGTCTTATTGGCTGAGATTACGCAGTTTAAGTGCCCCACACTGAGGGAAATTACCCCGAGGCAAATTTACTACCTTCATCAACTGTAATGAAAACATGCGTTTCAAAATATGTGATTTCATTGCAATGGAATCACATTGCATTCAAGCAAATATCCCATACCTTATATCACTTAGCAATCAACAAGTATTTCTAGTATCTCAACTGGGTTACCTGATATTAAAATTCAGTTTGAATTTTGGGTACTGATGTGTGTGGTTTTGCGTACATGCATATTCTCTATGAGTGGTGGTGCCGGTCATGATGCAATCTAAAAAAAGATTTTTCCCCATGCTAGGGATCAACAACAAGGGATCACTGACCTAGGAAATAACTGAATATCACCATCCCAAACACAAACACACACATCTACTTATGTTCTTAGATCTAAATACCTCCTGACAACAGCCTAAAGAGAAATGCTCTGGTAAAATCAGCATATTGTCAATTCCTTATGTGTGTGTGCGTGTGTGTGTGTGCGCGCGCGTACCAGTTAGATTATTTTGAGGGTGTTGCATTTTATAAGTTTACACAACCAAGTAAGAATACCCTCTTAACAACCTGTTGGCTAGGAAGCCAATATCAAGTTCAGAGGAGACTTAAGGGATTGAGACAGATCTACAGCTAGCTAAATATATACATTCCATTTACAGTCAGTCATTTATCACTTTATAGTTAGGATGACTGTCATACAATACAACTCAAATGATTTCAGAGAAAACTTTATTTCAAGTGCTAATTCTAACAAACCCACATTATCATGCAATATTTAGTCAAATAAATGCTGCTTAAAAAATACAAAATCAAACTAACGGAAAGTAAGTGATAATATAGGCTAGCGGTTGGCTCATTAAAGGTACCACAGAACCAAGCAGAGGCGCAGGACTGAAGGGAACTCAGAGGACACCCATATGGGAGAAAAGACACTCAGGTCTGGCCCCTGAGGTCAGCAGTTCTGCAGGGTCTCAGTCCTTCTGACCTGCGACAGCGGGAGAGGCATTCTCGGGCTAATGAGTGAAATTAAGCAATCAGCCGCACGATTGGCCGCCAGCACCAGACTGGGAATCCCTCTGACTGAGAGAAGTGAACCAAAGACAGTGGAGACAAGATGTTCAGCGCTCACAAACCGTATGCCTTTGAGGAGTACTGAACCGAGAAAAAACAGTCTAAATATACCAGTCCAAATACTCAAGCAGAACGCAGCTGCCAACCTTGCTAAAACACTCAAAACAATCGCAGTCACAAATCATCTGAATACGTCCATGAGCTCCAAGGTAGAACAAAAATCTCAGAAATTATGAGCTGTTTCACCAACAAAATAATCCCATTCATTACTGACTTCCTCAGTTGTAAAATGCTGCAGTCAGATTGCAGGCAGAAAAGCCACTCCTTGCGTGGAACTTCTTATGTTTTAGTTTTTTTACCCAGCCAGTCTATTACCCCGGGCAACACTCTTCCAAACGAATGAGAACGTGCCTGGTAGATTCCCCACTGCCCCTGGATTACCACTTAGCCTAATTTTAAATAGTGAGCCTGAGTCGGCCAGACTTTTCACACCATTGGTTGGGTTTTTTTTTTTCCCTTTCTCTTACTGTTTTTTTTTTGGGGGGGGGGGGGGGGCGGTCTTTCCCAGTGTACCCACTGTCCTGTAAAGTGCCATTGTGACTGAGCCTCAGTAAAAACACAATACAAATGAAACTGTATTGAAATGAAGTGAGAAAATCCATCTAGTCACTGATCACCTCTTCCTGTTTGACTGAGCACGCTCGTAGCAAGGACCAGCACTGGGGTCACCAGCACGCCAGATTAAAACTGCACGTTTTAAATCACACCTTCACACAAAAACATCTAGGCCTAGCCATGCTGGGAAAGCCAACTGCTAAATTCTGAAAGGCTACACGATAAACACTCCAAGTACCAGCAATCCTTTATGCATCTCACCTGGTGCTGTTAGTAATGTTATACTAGTGATTCCCCAAAAATGCGTCACTGCCGGTTGCTACAGCAACTTTGAGTAACGTTTGAAGGTTGATGAGAGGATTAAACTGCTTCTCTGCTGAACAGAGCTGAGAAACACACAGGTCCGCCTTAGCTGGCGATTCCATGTTCAGCACTAATAAAATGTATATGTTCTAAAAAAGCATCATGACACAACTTGCTCTATGTTCTTGTGTTTCTCCCATTTCTGCCTGGGCTATTGCAGTGAATCTGAGGTGCCCGACTAATCTAATGCCAATGGTTCATATGCACACTTCCTGCTTGTACTTGTGTTTGAGGGAGACAGAAAAAAGAATATCAAACCAGACCACAAATTATTAATACACTGCTACCCAAGACAGAAGCTAACTCAACCCTAACCCAACACACAAAGCACACTGGCTACACAAGAAGAGCAGGAATCTTCTGGAAGAACCTCTCCTGTCATATCCTGTCAAATCGAATCAAATTAAAATGAGTAGCTTGCTAATGCTAACAGCTGTTTTTTTTCTTTGCTTGCTCCGCCCCATTTTTTTCCCCAAGATGGAGCAGCTAGTAATGCTCACACTACGAAGCCAATCACTGCCCCCTCCCAAGCACACAACGTCCCTACTGCTCGTTTTCATGAAGTAGTCGGAAGGTGCAAGCTGAAGTTCTACAGGACAACTGCGAGCACCAGACCGACCTGCAGGGGTCGCTGGTGAGCGATGAGTCCACCACCCCGGCCGCCTGAATGGCCCCTCCCCCCTGTGTGGCATGAGCAGCAGAAGCCTCGTTCCACAGAGCAGCCAGTCACAATCAGCATCACCATACCTCCATCTGATTGGCCAAAGCGCTCCAGGTAATATGACCTCTTGACCCCGCCTCTGCATCTCTATGTTCCACCGCAGCATCTGCACTGCATCACAGCCCCTCTGGGTGTGTTGCACCATTACTGAGAGGAAAGAGTGGCCAAAGTCCAAAAACTGGCACACATCCAAGCTGAGTAACAGTTCCGTAGAACAAAATAACATGTTTATGATTATAAATCACTTCTCATGTCATCTCCACACAGTCACCGGAAGAATCTCTGGAAATACAGGCGCATCATGGCAAGCTTTCACACATTATTTCTCAGGTCAATGCACTAGTGTCACATTTATCAAGGACTGCCTACAAGCATTCCAGTTACGTTGCTTTTTACACCTCTAGGTCCAGTAAGCCCACCAATCAGAGTTAAACCGATTTGAGTTTCAGACTATTTGTGACGTTTTTCTCAAACTGACAGAGCACTTCTTTGGCAGGCTGCTGCTGAGCCCTGAATGCGGAATCACCTACACTTCTACTTTCTCAATCAGTGCATTCTGGAAAATAAGCAGGAAACTGCCCAGACCCACGGCCCACGGAAACTGTCCAGACCCACGGCGCACCTGTACAAAGTATCATGAGTAAAACTAGGCTAAAAAAACTAGTAAAACTAGGCTAACTATATAGCTAGCTAGCTATGGCATGTCCTCACCTCTGTAACATGATTTGTTGTCCTCCTTGTGTCCATACATCTGTATCGGTGGTACGCGCTAACTAGGTTAACTAAAATAGGCGAAACGCTAACATGTTAGGGTTAGCTAAAGTAACGTTAGGCGATAAAGCTGTGCTTAAAAATCTTGTGCCGTTGGAAGTGGTGATTTTGTGAGATGCACCTGCGCATGCGTCCTACTAAACGAAGCACCAGCTGCGCATGCGTCCCACCAAACATCCCTCTCAGGTCGTCCGTGAGTGAGTGAGTGACCACAATTTGCCACGCATAGCCCATGGCGGCAGTTCCTGCGCACCGTGGGAAAAACCACAGTGCCCACAACAGTCCACAAGCGAAGAACTTTCGGATTTGTTTTTTCTTTAAATCACACACCTACTAGCACTCTAAGCAGTATGCATAGTAGTTTGAAGTCCAGCATGAACTCAATATCAAAGCTCTTTGAACTGCGTCAAAATAAGCTTTTCGCCAAACTTGATTCAAATAGCCAAGTGTAATATCTTTTTTGACAAAGCTTAAAAGTTTATAAAGAAATGACAGGCCCACTGCAACTGCAGTAAAGCGGACATACTGAACTAAAGTCATGTTAATATCTAAAGCACAGCAATCATCACTTGCCACCAAGAATTCACCAGTGAGCAAATAGATTATTCCGCCTGAATTCAACATGCAATTAACCTGGTAAAAAGCATCTGACAGAGGGAGAATCTTTTGACAACATTGCACATTTATATCCTGTTCTACATTTACATTTGTTTAAAGTAGGAATGGAAAAGCAATTTCTGTATCTGCCCAAACTGCATGAAAGGCATAACAAAACCACAACAAACCATTTTGATTGGACCACATCCATTTCCATCCTACACATAAAACTTAAGTCACAAATGTAGCAAGCACACAGCAAAAAGAGAACTGGATATACATGTTAATACATGATCATTTATATGGTAGCGAGGAAACTTATACACCTGAACAAAAAAAAAAAAAACTTAATTACAAATACGGAATCAGTAATGCGAATCATGCTACCATGTTGACAGATGAGGCTAAATATATACTTTTAACTGGGCACAGACTCTTCAGATCTGCCAGTATTAAGCTACACATTGTTGCGTGATTTGACCTTTCGCCATTAAAGGTTAAGTGAACGTATAACTTTTCATTCATCTCTTCATAATTCATAAAATATATTGAAATGGAAACAGTTGGGGGAAAGGGGTAATTTTTTGAGGCTACAATCAGAGTCAGAGGGTGTGATAATGGCCTAAAGGAAGATTTATTTTGCTTAGCAATAAACTGTGGTTCCAACAAAAACGTAATCTTCTGAAAATGCAAAGCAAGGCAGGAAGCAGGTCAGACAGCACCTGATAACGACTCTGACTCCAGACTTCCAAATATGACACTTTTAGACCCGAGCATGATTTCACGATCAAGGAACATGGAAATATTGTACAACCGTCCCGATATATTGCATGAGCAATACATACATACATAAACACACAGACCAATCTGCTGGTGACTGTAAAATAAAATTGTGCTAAATTTCACGCCTTCGCTATTTCTCGTGCAACTGTTTCAGTATATCAAAATGGCTGCATTACAACCCAATGAGATTTTTTTTTCTTTTGTATTTGACACAGCTTTTAAATCATTTGTTTTAGCAGGAGGGGTTGGACTTGCCCACAAACTGGATAAGTGTTGATGTAATTAGCTTGACTCAGTGAAAAAGCAAAGTCCTCCATCCTAAATTGTTAATGGTAATGAGAAGAGCAGGAGCGACTCAGAGTCCAGGGGGACTGATAAGGAAACGATGTTCACAAGTCTTTCAGTGTCAGAAGCAGTAGCTGCATTCAGAACCAGAGCCACGCGGCTCAGGGTGCAGACACACACCAGCTGCAGCACACACACAGCTTTATAACACACGCACATGCACGCACACACACACACAGCTTTACAACACACACACACACACACACACACACACGCACGCGCGCGCACACACACACAAACCAGCTGCAGCACACACACAGCTTTACAACACACACACGCACGCACACACACACACGCGCACGCGCACACGCACGTGCACACACACACCAGCTGCAGCACACACACAGCTTTACAACACACACGCGCACACACACGCATGCGCACACACACACGCACGTGCACACACACACACGCGTGCACACACACCAGCTGCAGCACACACACAGCTTTACAACACACACGCGCACACACACGCACGTGCACACACACACACGTGCACACACACCAGCTGCAGCACACACACAGGTTTACAACACACACGCGCACAGACACACGCACGTGCACACACACCAGCTGCAGCACACACACAACTTTAGAGAAGCAGACGCAAAAACAGCCAGCCACACACACACACGCGTGCGCGCGCACACACACACATATGCACACACACGCACATGCGCCCACACGTGCACACACACACAACTTTAGAGAAACAGACGCAAAGACAGCCAGCCACACACACACACACTCACATGCACGCACACGCACACATACACGTGCGCACACACGCACACAACTTTAGAGAAGCAGGCGAAAAGACAGCAAGCCACACACACACATGCACACATACACGCATGCACACACATGCAGACACACACGCATACAAGCAAACAAACACACACACACACAAACATATACACACACAGTTATTCACATGATTTCTCCAGGCAGATGCCCTTACTAACAAGTGTTATTTTATTGAGAATGGCTGCCACAGGTGCAGGAAAGAGAGAAAAATAATGCTGCCCTTTATTGGGAGGGGGGCAGATAAACGAAGGAGACGATCCGATGCGGTTTACCTCACCCCAGTCCGTACTCACCCCATGAGTGGCAACCCCCCCCAATGTGCTGCCACAGCAGGTGACATCAGGGCCAGCCCCTTATCCTTTCATTACACCGAAACCACACTGGCTTCCAGACATATTAAAGGCTATAGCTGGTGGACACGTGCAATTACTGGGTCCTTCTGACTAAGGGGCCTGGAGAAATGGCTGTTATTGAGAGCTGGGAGAGACTGACACTTGATAACGGCTTTGCCAACTTGTGAGGGGCCTGTGTTGTTTCTCTTGCTAATTTCTGCTTTTCCAATGCAATCAATCAGTCTCCAAAGAGTGCAAGCCCTGTTTTCTTTTTGTTGTTTCTCCCTCCCCAAAAACTGCACATTTTTTCACTCCAAATCAATGCATGTTGCTGAGACAGAAACATAACTCACAGATGTTTCTAAGTTATGCATCTATTTTGGTTTTCCTGGAATGACAGAAAGCTACAAATTATGCACTAGCCCCCATAATCAAAACTGAACACTTACACAGAGAGACAAAACAAACGGCACCATTTCATAGTCTAGTCATGACCAGCTATTGCACTGGTGAGATACAAAGGCAATGACATGTATGAGGTTTCACCGCATAGACTGATGGTCGAAACCTGCTCTTATTTCTTACTTAAAGAAATGTGACATGGGTGTAATGTGGTCGGGCCGTCTTCGGTGTTTTACTCATGCTACTCGACTGGTAGGGTGTCTTGATCACATCTTTTCAGAATCAAGATCAATGAACCAAACTGGATTGAATCGCTCATTCAGATGTCTTTTTTTGAATAGCCAAAAAGCTTGCCACTATATACAGGATTAAGTGGCGTGCTAATTCTATTTCAAAATCTTAAATTTTTAGTGGCCGTTTCGTTCTAATAAGCACGCATTACTGTTTCGACAAAATTGGTAGATACAAATGTAATATAACATTAGCCAACACATAGCACGCTGGATAGCCAAAAAGCTAGTGCAAACCAAGAATTGTGCATTTTTCACTTCCAGTTGCAAAACGAACTCGTAGTGCAACTATTGTTTTTTTTAATCTTTTAAAAAAAATTTTTTTTTTTTTTTTAAGATGCCCATTTATCGGCATGTGGCAAAAAATATGCGACAAAATATAACGCTATTTGACAAAAATCAAACAAACACATTTTCTATATAAACGCTAGCCTAAAGATCAACACACCTGGACACCGTTCACAGCTACAGCTAACCTGATACTTAGGAGCTAACTAGTTGGTTAGAGTAACTAGAAATAACAGCACGTATTTTAATGCAGCTACCACATAACTAGCTTTGCCCTGGAATGAAAACTGAGAGGTAGAAAGAAGCTAGCCAATATGCTTGCTAGCGATCTCAATGAACACATTCGTTTCATTTGGTACCATGCAGTTAGGCAACAAAATTAGATACACAAATATTGATTGGTGCCAAAAATCATACATTGGCAATACCGTAGCTATAGATAAATTAGCTACTCACTGCCTATGCATATTATGCTAACTAGCGTTAGCTAGTGTCTACAGCAATTGATTCGAGCTACCGTATCAGAATGTTTAGCAATCTAACTAGCTAACGTTAGCTCGCTATGCAGCTACGTTTTCAGATTGTCATAAACGACAATCTTTATCGGACTCTGAGATACGATTTTCGTTGTAGCTTTTAATGCTACAGGCGTGTTCCTTGGGATGCACTGCTACCACTGCTAGCTAGCTAAACTGCGAACACCTCTCTTTGTTTACTGCAGCCACAGTTGCTAGCCCGTAGCTACGTCGTCGGATACCGAACTAGATAGCTAGCTCGCTCGCTCCTCATTGCTAATCAACAGCTAACTAATCGAGCGGCACTTTCCGGCCAACTACAGGAAAATAATACCTCGCCGTTGACAATGCCATGCTACCGCATGTTAAAAACACGGCTATAGTGAAAAATGGAATAAAACAAACGCGATGATTATCTCAGCTGGCCAGCTCCCGACATCATAGCAGTGTCCCTAGTTAACACAGGTCGCACTATGCGCACTCACCAAGAAGAGTAGCTCTGCTCCGCCATGTCGCCGACAATAGAGGGATCCGCGGCTGCAGCACTGATTCGGGGTCCCTGTTTCAAACCAGTGGACAGGGTGCAGGGATATCCCGTTTTTAATTCAAGAATCGGCTTCTTAACACTCGCTCTTTGATAACAACATGGCGGTGTTTCTCTCGCTTTCAGCAAGATAGCTAGCAGGCTAGCTACAAAAATGACAATGATGGCTAGCTAGCTAGAAAGCTAGCTAGCTAATAACAAAGCACTCCGGAAAAAGCTCAAATTTTCTCCGTTTCGGGAGCGTCCTGCCGTCTGTGTGCCCTCCAAGCAGGCCCCGGTCAAGCTGGTTCCTATTTTCGCTGTAAATCCATTTTCATTTGTGTTTCTTGGTCTATATGTAAATATTCCTCTATCGTATTCCCTCGGCTGTAGTGGAAATCGCGCAGATAGCTTTGTTTTCAATGGCCAGACAGTGACGGGAGCGCGCAAATATCGCCCTTGCTGGTGATGTGTGTGAACGAGAAAGTTTAGAGAACGCGCCCGCCGCCAACGACGTCCTCGTTCACATCGTGAGAGTTCCAGCATGCCTGAACTGTAGCTACTGGCCACATATCCTCAATTCAGAGTTTAGTAGTAGGGCTACAGTTCAGAAAGCCATTGCTACTGTTATAAATAGTTCCAGATTGGGTTGCAGTCGCGAATATTTTATTATTACTATGTAGCCTTAAGTTACAATGCACAGCAAGGCCAGGTAATGTAATATAATATCATTTCAGCAACAGTTTTTATGTTATGACCCTACTTTGTGAGACTGACACAAGATGAACATTAATATAAGAAAATGCATAGCATTTGATGGGGGCTTGACTGTTTCAAAGACATAAAATTGACATGAGGCCAGGGGCCTCAGGGAGACCGTATGGAATTACTGTTAATCTGCAAGGAGCTGTTGTTCTTAGAGATTATTCACAATCTGTTCCTCCCACCAGGGTTACAGATGAAGGGAAAGGGGGCTGCAGTCCAGGTTTAGCAGCATGAGCGTATCACAGGCTTCCTCTTATTCACATCTCTCTGAGTCCACCAATCAAGAGCAGGGACACAACCTGTTAAACAGAGACAGCTTGGAGGTCTACAATTTAGTCTTCTTAAAATCCATACGTTCCACATATTGAGCATGACAGTGGAGTCACTTGAGGCTTCCCCATTGAAGAGGCTGGGAATCCCATGGAATGCAGCATTTAGCAAATCAATTTGACATGTGGCTTACGGTGTTGCTTAATAGGTGCAGGATCAGGGCTACAGGAAGTGCTGCTTCTGCTTTCTTAAAGTTACTGTGCCACAATCAAGAGAGAACACCCAAAAAGGTGCTGATTAAAGGTCTGTTAATAAAAGCAACAACAAAAAAAGTCAAAATCTTATCTCTATGCACTTAAAAATATTTTTTATTTGAAAATCACCAACATCAGGATGTAAAAATGCTATCAGTTCAACAGATCATTACATCACAAGCCTAAAAGCACATCTGTAAGTAATCATCCAATTATCCAATAATTTAAACTCATTTTAACCTCAACGATCTACCACAAATTGCAATGTTACAGGCATTTCACAAACATCACAGATCTCCAAAATGCCAGCTTGCAATACAAATGGCTATGCAATCCACAGATTCTCAGGCTTTTCTCAGTGCGCAAAGCACTTTACCTCCTAAAAATATGCATTTAGAAATAGAACAGCAATAGTTATAAAAGGTATATATGTTAAATTACATAAGCAAGCTAAAAAAATTAGTCTTTACACATGATTGGCAAATGGTTGGCTTGTCCAACTAAGCAGTTGCATTACAATTGCACCAACGTTTGCTGCCCCTGTTCTGCAATTCATACCTACACATTTTAGACACGTATTACTGCAATGGCAGAATAAACTAAATATAAACTGTAAAAGTTGCAAAAAAAATTTAAGATGACTACATTCCAACATTTTCTTTCATCAAATTAAGTAAACTTCTTCAATCCCTTCTTATTTTTAATGTGGCAATAAATCTGATCACAAGCCTTCAGTTATGTCTTAAATATTGTGATTGTGACTTCAGAAATACCGAGAAAACAATACACTTATTTCCATTGCACAGGATTTTCCAACTGAAAAGACAGTCACTTACATGAATGTTGATTTGCTAATTCATGTTGGGCATTAATTATGTGGATCTTTTGCTTGACAGGTTATAGCATGTATGTATGCAACTTTCTTATTGCTTCTAGATAAGAAAGTTGCCATCCTACCATCTGTCATGCAACTGCATTAGCTTCCTTTGAACCCTAGAAGCATCATTATAAAGACCAAATGGCATCAGGTTAGATTCTTACAACACTAGTGCCATGGTAATGGATGCTTTCACACATGACCAAGGATCAGTGTGATTATGTGATCATGTGAGTATGTGATTATGTGAGTATGTCAGTATGTGAGTAGCCAGTTGTGAATTCTTGGGAAGAAAGCAACATTCAGTAATTCAGATTTCAACATTCAGTACACTTATTTATTAAATTGTTCATTACACAATGAAGGCTCCTGGGGTCATGCAGTAACCGTGTGTAACCTGAGTTCATATTTTAGTTTGACTGAGCAGTTAATTTAATACTTGTATTGGCCATCCTTACATCTCCTTTAACTCCTGAAGTAAGAAATGCATGATTGCAGCTGTGCTTTGTATTAAAATGTACTGTAATTTAAATAATACATAATACATGTGTATATATTAAGGTACTCTAAATTAAGTTCCTAATACAAATATATTTTTGCTTAAACATATATTCTATTTATTTAAAATATATCCAATTGAAACATGTCAGTAATAGGTGCAATTTGTAATACATTAATATAGTCATTCAGTATTTCCCAATAAAAATTAGTTTATTGTAATTTTTTTGTCTCAATAATGTCATTATGTGTAAATATCATCAGAACAGCCTTCCAAATTGTAAAATAATAATAATACGAATAATATTCATAATATAAATGTTTTTCTTCAACTTATTTTTGTTAGTATGATGCTTTAATAAATAAATTCACTAGCAATACAAATGATGAGTAAAATAAATTTTGATTGGTTGTTTCATAATTTTGATAAGTGTACCAAATTGAATTCAACAATTAATTACATCTTAGTTAAATTATTTTTCACTCTTTCCAACTATTTTGCTGTCCTGCTGGATGGAGGGTGATAACTAGTCTTTCTGTTTTTGGAACAATTTGTCACCCTTTTTCTCAGGACAGAGAAGGCTGTGCACACATTTAATTGTTTCATAGGTACCTTGTGTACGAAGCAGATTTGTGAGGGAAAGAGTTCTGCTCATTGCATTAACAGGTTTAACAGGCAAAACAACATTGAGACCCAAACAGGTTTATATGCAATGTTACAAGTTACTGGGTTGCTGGGTGGCTCATCCTGTTCTGACACTGTACTTGAGCACGGATGCCCCCCCCCACCCGCCCCCCTCCACAGGGCTGGTATCAGATTTGTAACATGCCAGAGTTGACTGTGGCTTGCAGGCCAACAGGCAACTGACTCTAGAAACAGCAAGGGATGGAAGGGCTTTAGGAGGCTGGGTTTACAGTGCCCCACTGCTCACTAGTGACCCCTGCTGACTGATCCGGTACCTGCATATGCGCCTGTTGAGCTGGGCATGAATCGTTTTCCTCTGACTCATGCCTCTGCGAGCCTGGCTCATGAGCCACATGGTGATAAGAATCAGCAGCTGACATCACTGCTGCCTGCGCTGGTCTGCGCTCTCCAGACCCAAACCCAAACTCAAACCCTAACCCAAACCCAACCCCAAACCCAAACCCTAACCCTAACCCTAACCCTAACCCAAACCCAAACTCAAACTCAAACCCAAGCCCAAACCTAAACCTAAACCTAAACCCAAGCCCAAACCCAAACTCTAACACTAACCGAAATCCAAACCCAAGCCCAAAGCACAAACCCAAACCCTAACCCAAACCCATACCAAACCCAATCCCAATCCCAAACCCAAACCCAAAGCGCAAGCTGTGGCGATAAGTTCATTAGCCGCTGGGCAGTAACTGCATTCTCCTCCATTCAGAATCTCCAGTAATGCCTCCCAGGTTGCTGCTGTGTCACCTGAACTGCAGCTCATGTGTTGTCCTCCAGCATACCTTCTTCTGAGCCAGTGAGCACTGAGGACACGACAGGTCACGCAGCACTATAAGAAGGCTTGCCTCAGTCAGTGATAAGAGGTGTATCTCTCATTAACAGCAACTGACAGAACATCTGATGCGCTATACCCACTCTAAACCTTAGTGAAGGCAAACCCTACACTTTCTCCACTATATTTTAGGGTCCAGCCTACATTCACAGCAAACAGTTTAACCCTTAACGTTTAGTCACACAGGACACCTTTTCCACTGGCCACGTTTCTATGCCAAGCTTTCTGGGATCATCTGTCTTCTTTCTGTATTTCTGCTGTTTGTTGTGACAGGTGTCTGCAGGTGGATGAAAAAGGTTTCTTTACGTTCTCTTCCACACTTCTGTCCAGCTATGTATATTTTACTTGCTACTGGGGTTTTTTTTGCCATTGTGCCTTCCTTTTCTTCTTTCACACTTGCTTCTTTCACAAAGCTTAACAGGAAATGTCTTGCAGAGCACAACTGCACCTTGGAGGATATTTTCTTCAGTCGATGGAAGTTCCTCTGGCTTGTGACTCCCGGTAGCCTGCTGAATGGGAAGTGGTGACTGAATTTGGGAATTCCGCGCTCCCATAAGCTCAGTCTGCCACAGTGAGCTTTTAGCACTATCAGCATCTATCCCAAACACTCCAAAAACACTTTGGCCCCCATAAAATTAAACCCCTGCACCACACGCTCAGCACAAGCACGAATTCAGAGATGGGAATAATAATGACCTTGTTGTAACCACCTTGCTGTAATAACAATATAAGACTAGAACAGGCCATTCAGCCCAACACTGCTCGTTTATTCCTACCACTAAACTATACTTAATGCTTAGTTTACCTTAAAGCTAGATAGTATCTAACACTGTATCAAGCCGGGCCTTGAATACCCCCAGTGTTTCTGCCTCCACTACATGTCCAGGCAAGCTATGTCACACATTAACCACTCTCTATGTGAAAAAATATTTCCTAATGTCTGTGTGAAATTTAACCTTTGCCAGTTTTATGCCCCCTCATTCTGCTAACCGAACTCAACTTGAATAATTTCCTGTAGTTCACTTTGTTAATCCCTTGAATAAATGTAAAAGCCTCAATCAAATCTCCCCTAGGTCTCCTTTTACTAAGCTTGAAAAGTCCAAGCATCTCAAGCCTTTCCTCCCAACACTTACCTTTTATACCTGGAATCAATCTGGTTGCCCGTCTTTGGACCTTTTCCAGTGCCTCTATATCTTTCTTATAGTACGGTCTCCAGAACTGCACACAATACTCTTGGTCTGACAAGGGTATTGTATAGGATGAGTATGATCTCCTTAGATTTATACTCAATAATCTTGGCTATGTATCCCAGCATCCTGTTGGCTTTTTTTTTTTTTTTACTGCTACAGCACATTGACCAGACCCTGATAGGCTTTGATTAACTATTACTCCGAAGTCTTTTTCTACATGTGCACATTTGCCCATAAAGTAATCCTGCCCTATGTTTTTATTCCCCACATGTAGAACTTTACATTTAGTTATATTGAATTTCATTTGCCAGGTTTCTGCCCACTTCTGGATTCTGTTTAAATCTTCTTGGATTACTTTAGTAGATTTCAAATTGTTTTCAAACTGGCTAAACCTCCCAGTTCTGTATCATCTGCAAATTTAACTAGTGTACTTTCAATGTCTGTGTCAAGGTCATTTATGTAAATGAGAAAGAGCAGTGGACCCAGCATTGATCCGATCCCTCCTATTACTACCCTTTGTGTTCTATCCCGTAACCAGTTCTGAACCCACTCTGAAATGCCTCCTGTAATTCCTACTGTCCTCATTTTGATAATGAGTTTGTCATGTGGTACCTTATCAAATGCTTTTCAGAAATCTAATTATATAATATCATAAGCCCTGCTCCCATTCAGACACTTGGTAGCTTCCTCAAAGAATGTCAAAAGGTTTGTCAGGCATGACCTTCCCTTGCAAAAACCATGTTGGCTATCCCTTAGGATGTTATTATTTTCAAGAAATAATTCTAGTTTGTCTCTAGTGATAGATTCAAGTATTTTACACCTGATGCAAGTTAAACTGACAGGCCTGTAGTTTCTGGATCAGTACGGTCCCCTTTCTTATATATTGGTATTACAATACCCTGTTTCCAGTCATTCGGTAGTTTCTAAAGACTGTCTAAAAATACTTGCCAGTGGTTTAAAAATGATCTCACTTAACTCCTTTAGTACCCTTGGGTATATGCCATCAGGGCCTGCTGCTTTATTTGTCTTTAGTTTATGTAATTTATCTAATACTTCTATATCCCCTATCTCAATATCTGCGAAAACATTAATATTCATGTATTGAATATGCCTTCCGGCCTGTTAGTAAGCTCTTCTCTGGTAAACTCTCAACAAAGTAGCCATTTAGGGCATCAGCAATATCCTTATTCTTATAAAGCAGCGCTCCGTCATTATTTTTAATGCCCTTGACCTCCTCTTTAACTTTCCTTTTCCTAATACAGTATTGAAAGAATCGTTTAGGATTACATTTAGCATCTTCTGCAATTTACCTTTCATAAAGCCTTTTGGCTACTCTTAGTTCTTTTTTAACCTTAGCACAAATACTACAATATTTAGCCTTATTACTCTCAGTACTGTCATTTTTATATAGCTTAAACAGTTTATTCTTTTTCCTCAAACTCTTCCATATAGCTTTATTCATCCACTGTGGAGACTGCTTTTTCAACTTACTTTTCCACACCTTTGGAATGAATTTACACTGTGCATCAAGTATAACCCTTTTGAACCTGCCCCACTTTTCATTCACAGTCTTGCAATCAAGAAGTTGCACCCAGTCTACCTTACTTAATTATGATCGCATCTTTTTAAAGTTGGCATGCCTAAAATTTAAAATCCTGGAGTTAGATGGGGCCCTCTTAGTTTGTCAAAATACATAAAACCTAATTGTGGAATGATCACTTATCCCAAGTGGTTCCATTAATTCTATACTACAAATTCTGTCAGAGTTATTACATAACACCAGATCTAGAATTGATATCCGTCTTGTAGGCTGTCTGACATACTGCGCTAAAAAAAGTCATTTAAAATTCCTCCTCCCTTTTTCCTTGTCCTATCACCAATTCCCAATTAATACTGGGGTAATTGAAGTCGCTCATGATAATCGTCTCACCTCCTCTGCAAGCTTGTTTTCTATTTTCAAAGAGCATTGTATTCACACTACAGTCTGAAGCTGGCGGTCGGTAACACACTCCTATGTTAAGCCCCTTCTCATGTTCCCCTATGAGCTTAATCCAAATATCCTCACTAGGCAAGAGCTGGTCAATTTCTGGAATTTCTTGCACAGTAAGATAATCTTTTACATATAGAGCCACACCCCCACCTCTCTTACTGGAGCTATCCTTTCTAATAAGTTTATACCCTTCTATATTATATTCATCCCTATCCTCTTCCCCCAGCCATGTCTCTGTAATCCCTACTATGTCATAGCCCTTACTATTAATATCAGCCTCAATTTCCAAACTTTTTTTCTTATACTTCTAGAATTTAAACAAAGACATTTCAGACTATTACTTCTACACATCCTCTCCTGTTCCCTCACTCCCCGCCATCCCAAGCCAACCTTACTAAAATTTTGCTTTAAAAAGATTTTATTAATGTTTTCACTATTATAGGTAGCCTTGACAGCTTCCATCTGGGCAGTCTGTGTCTCCCTACCCATTTCACTCTCTATCCCCCCTACCCCTCAAGTCTCTAGCACAGGATTATTTAAACTAGGAACTTGGGGGGCAGGGTAGTGAAATGGGTAGGGAGGCACAGACTGTCCAGATGGAAGCTGTCAAGGCTACCTATAGTAGTGAAAACATTAATAAAGTATCTTTAAAGTAATGACCTTGCAGTACCCACCTTGCCGTAACCTCCTTGCTGTAATGACCTTGCTGTAACCACCTTGCTGTAATGACCTTGCTGTAACCACCTTGCTGTAGTGACTTTGCAGTACCCACCTTGCTGTATCCACCTTGCTGTAATGACCTTTCCGTAACCACCTTGCCGTTTCATGCTGTTACATGGCTGAAAAACTCCAATCTTAGCACTCAAGCTGCTTGCACTCTTGCACCAGCTTTTGCAGCATCCAAACAGAGCTCATCCAGCACACCGTAAGAGGCTCACATCTAGCCAACCGACATCTCAGTGGATGGCAAAACATAATGGGCTGCAGTGAACGTCTTTATGACAGTATGTGGCAAAGACTCAGGTAATCATCTGCAGTGATGCTTGTTGTACAGGTGCTTCTTTATCACACTAAGCATGGATGTGCAGAATCAAGGAAACTATCCCCTGTTCTTTTGTGCTATTTTCTTCCTCGTAAAAAGATAAAAATAAACTCTCCTCTTTGTTTATAGCTGAATGGAAGCATTCATTTTATAGGAAAAAGCCACATATTGTGACTTAAATGCTCTCAAATAAATGGAAAAAAAAACACCTTTTGACTCACAACAGTTTCTTTTGCAACACAATATATTTCCATAAATGTCCAACTTAAGGAAATTCTTGATTTGTAAAGTTTTGAAAGGCTGTTCTGATCATACTTGGAAGTACTTTCTGTAAACACACACCCCAATGAGATACAGACATTGCACTGACTAAGTTCTATGAGAAATGTACAATATATTTTTACAGAGCTTCTCTACCCCAATAGTGGAATGAACTCCCTGTTCCTCTAGGAATCAATCATTGCCCGTCCTCTGCCATGGTCTGGAGATGCATCTCTTCATTCAGACTGTACCTTCAGGGCACTCCCAAATCTAGAATTGCTCTTATCATTTGCATCCTTATAATTTGTTCCTGTAGCACTTTTTATGTTACACTTGTACCTCCATCTAGCACTTATATTGTGCTTGTATCATTATCTTGATGTTGTAGCTTGTCGTCATGCCTCCTAGTTTGACTTGCCATAACTTTCTTACCTAACCTATGCTTACTATGTGAACTGGACTTAATGGCTATGAACAACAGTTACATAATGAGTATTGTACCTTAACGGACCTGTGTTTTATAATGAGTATTGTACTTATCGGACCTGTGTTTTATAATGAGTATTGTACTTATCGGACCTGTGTTTTATAATGAGTATTGTACTTATCGGACCTGTGTTTTATAATGAGTAAAAGCGTCTACATGTAATGTAAAGCAAAGTATTATATTTTATATATGTTAACAAAAGCATTGCCTCAATTCAGTGTAACCCAGTGTAACCTACCTGTTACAATATATTTTAGAAAATTTCTATATATTTTCATTGTTTATGGGACCTTTATTAAGTATGGATAACTAGCGGCCTACTTCATAACCCTGCCACTGGATGAATGCAACTCTGAAACATGCTATTAATGCTAATACTTGTGTGTTGCGTTTTATTTTTTTTGGTGCTAAGCTGGCTGGAAAAAGCAATGTCACAAGGAAACGGCAAGTTCATTTGAGGAGGTATTTGTCAGAGGCTTATGCTGATCACATTATTCACCAAACAGTAGCTGGCTGTCTTATAGTTCAATTTGTGCACTTCGCCATAGACATTTGTGAACACTGTCACGTTAGTCCCATTCAGGAGGAACGGCTGAAAGAATTCTGAAGATTTGTCGACCTTGATCATTTTATAATACTGCAGCATGCCCGTCGTAACTTCGGTTTTTTTTACTGGACCAGCTTTGGAAGAAACTTGGGTCATTTTTGATTTGAGATTTAAGACATTTTCCTTTCTCAAGAAAAATGGCAAGCGATGATTTCAGACACGATCGGTGATCCTGCAGGAAACTTTCTTTCCTCATCTTATAAGCCCATAGATGCAATAGAGAGGATTATATCGTCTGTTACAGAAATTAAGTTCTGGAATGCAGGCTGTGAATGTAAACTCTTACTTATTAGATTGCCTCGAGCTTGCTGCAAAAACAAAATTGTTTATTACGCTATGCCAATCACATTACAACAGACTGGTGTGGTTAACTTAATGTACAAAAAGCAAAAAGCTATTGTGATAGAAACTAAACATTAATATTTCATAATTAAGTTTTAGCAAACTTTTCTGGCTGTAGTACTTACGCACTCTTTGGAGGTGTTTAATTAGGAAATTAAGAACAGGAAATTGAAAATCAGTTGATCAGCCTCTACCAAAAAGAATTACTGCAAAGTCCTTAATGTTTGAGACAAAGATTCCCTTTCTTCTATTTCTCACCACTTCTATTAACCCTTATCCAAAAACAAAATACATATCAGTAATTATAACTTTGGTTTTAGTGGGGTAATACTGTTTCACAGCTCAGTTCTTCACCCACAATTCTGGCTTTTCTTTTAGTTTAAACTCCAGACTGGTCAGCCTGGTACTTCTAAGATGTCCCCCTCCATCATGGGAGCACGAGTTTGGCAGATGGCAGATTCTGGCCCTTAGCTTGTCCAGGATGTACATCCCTAAAAGGCAGAGATGCAGAGGGCCCTGCTGAATATTAAATGAGCCAGCCTCAGTCAGGAGTAATGGCATCCAGTACTTGCACCCGAGATCTAGCAAGGCTGTTCATCTTTCATGATTAGAAGGCCAAAGTTTGGCGTTATGACACAATCAATCTCAGTCCTTCTTCCATGGAGGAGAAGCTCTCCTGGCCCACTGACAGGTTTCAGCATCAATCTCTGTCCCCACACTCAATTTATTAGCACGGAAAACAACACTTCTTCACTACTACTGCAAGTTTCAACCTTCCTTTCAATTAAATTAGCTATTAAACAGCAGTACCTGTCAAGAGTATTTCTTGCAGATACATTAGCA